>NC_054536.1:22929511-23047011 GCF_017654505.1 Polyodon spathula
GAATGTAGCTATCATTATCTAGGTACTATTATTACAAAGCAAAACTGCCACTGGTTTTAATGAGTTTGTTGTGAAACACACAATGCTTTATTGGGGTGTCAGATATCACATTTTATACAGTAAAATGTTGTCACTTGCAGTTACATTTGTCCTCAAAGCCCTTAATGCAACTTCAATGAATAAATAATACTAGCTATCTCAATCTTTCTAAGAAATGTTCTTCAAAAAACTTGCCAAATTAACTAATGGAACAAGAGACAATACTGAAGAATGCAAACAAAAAAAAAGTAAAGATCTATGTGTGACCTTTTTTTTTTTTTTTTCCCCGGTTATGGCATCATAAGAACAGTGAACCATCCTGAAAATTAAATACATCCTGTCTAAATAATTGAAGGCACCTAATTCCATTCGTATTCAATGTTAAATAAATAAATTACAGACATGATAATAAATAATGACACGTGTTGTCTTTGTTTTAACATCCAGTATGTACACTTCATAAAGAATTAAAAAAAAAAAAAGAAACAGCATAGAACTACCAGTCTGAATTGTTGAAGCTACAACAATGTAATGTTAACATTAACATTTACATTAACATTTATCAAAACAGACAATGATCTGTATTTATTAGGTTTTGCTCAAGGTCTCTTTAGACATCTTAGTATAAAAAACACCCAAAAAAGACCTGATAAAGGTTACTCTTGTAAAAGAGAGACCTCAACGAGTGTTCTACCTGGTAAGATAATAATTATGTAAATATAATAATATCTACTAGTATCTACTAACATCTAGTCTTTTTTAAATCCATACCCTGGCAATTTAAATAACTTTGGTTATACTGCCTTCAGTCAATTATGCCAAGGTACAGTATAGCAATTTTCTTTTTTTTTTTGGAATAGGCAAAAATATTTTTGCCATTTTGTCCAGATTTAATAAATCATATTTAAATTAGAAATATAGAGCAATATTTAGACACTATAGAAGATGTATGATGCATATACAAATACACCCAGATATAGGCACAGTAAATCTATTAGATAAAAAAGTAGCTCTCAGTAACAAGCATATCTTTTGCCAGAAGAAATTATACTAATAACACACTAGAGTTTAGGCTTTGTGAATTTCCCATAAAAAAATAATATTTTAAGATGTACTTGAATTTTGACAAATTTGTAACTGATTTGTTTATTTGTTATATGTGATTTGTAATTTCTATAAACATACAGACTGTGTTCTGGTACTTAATTATCCTCTTTGTGCCCTCTGGCACATAAGGCAGTGACAAGAGTTCTCCAACCCTGGCTATCCTTGGCCTCAGGTGAAGTTGCTTGAGCTCTGCTTCCACCGTCCTTTTTCAAGTTGTCTTTGGGCGCTGTCTCTTTATTTTGCCTTCAGGTGTCCAATGCAAGGCTACCTTTGTGATGTCACTGATATCTTTGTGAAGGACATGGCCAATCCACTTCCATTTCCTTTTGGCAAGGATGGTCTTCATGTTTTCCTTCTTGATTAATTTGAGAAAGTTGTGGTTGGTGATGGTCTGTGGCCAGAAGATGTGCATGATTTTCTTCAGGTCGTAATCATTCGCCAGTATTCTGATCTATATATGACAAGATGGTGATCATTACCTACATCTGTTCCTCTCCTTACTTTGGCATCCTTCAAGGACTGCCTCCACTTGCCATTGATAAGCCATTGGGAGAGACCCAGGTGAACCTGTGTATATCCTTGTGGGGGAACAAGGTGTCTCCAATGTTCAGGTTGTTCATGCAGCAGAGGTTGGTGAGTCTTTCTCCATACTGCCTGTGGAAAGGCAGAAGTCCTACTACTGTAATAGTGTATGTATGTGTTGTATGTAGGTTTGGCATGGAGGGTGTTAAATTCCTCCCTGCTAGAATACATGTGAGAATGTGAGCACAAAGTATATAGGGAAGGATAAATCCTTTGTCTGGGGGTGGGAGTTTGGTGATTTGTGAGTTTGTGTTTTCGGTAACTTGATCAGTGAAGGTGAATGCCCAGTCTGATCAGAATTGTTTTGTTTAAACCTTTTATTTTGGCCCTCATGCCTTGTTAATTGTTCCTGTGTTTTGTATGTTTGTTAATTAAACGTGTGCATATGCGCTGTAACTGGAGTTTCTAGCCTCTGAGTCTCATTCCTGACATTATTCTTCTACAGTGCCACAGCCATGTTTGCCCATACGAGGCAATGGCTCTGAGGCCCCGAGCAGCCAGGTGTGGATGTTACACTTGCTGCTGTTTCCGTAACATGTGCTTTTTATGGAATGTGGCTGGTAGCATCATGCTCAACCCCCAACCTGGAGGACTGACTTTCATCTGACCTTTAGCCTTCGACCTGTAGACCCTACCAGGAGTATTTAATACCCTGGTCAACATAGCTCTTACATTCAAGCTACTCCACCACGACAAGCTACTGGTCTCAGTGGGGGTAGCTACCCCCTGGTAATGCACTCTAAATACGTTTGTGTTTTAAAACATAATTAGTTTGTGAATTTTAATTCAGCTCTCCTTATCGCATTGTGACAGTGAATTCTATCAAGTCAGACAGGCATACATTCTAAGTTCTATGTTAGGTACAATTAAGTAATCTAGGAGATAATTAAAACATATGTATGGCAAGAATTACAAAAGTTACATAAATGATTTTAAAAGAGTGGTGTCTAATCAATTGCATTAAAAAGCAGTTATATAATTAAAACAAGTATGTCAATAGCATACATCTCTGCCATGGCTGAACATTAAAAAATGAGACCAGTATGATAAAAAATAAATAAATAAGGTTTAAATACAATTTGATAAGCAATTCCAATTTAATGAAATAATGTAATTGTGACATACAGATGGATAAATGTATGGGCAGACCACCCTTTACCCTTATCAGTAACATGCAAAATAATGTTAATACCTAGTTTCATGACAATTGGATAAGCAGTTATGTGTTTATTCAAAAGAAATGAGTATAGGACAACAGGATCCAGGGCATTCCACTAAACCTCGGTGAAGTCTCTCAGATTTAAAGGCGCAGGGTTTACATTAAATTGTCTGATTGTTTATTGTAAATCATCTCTGAGCCTTACAAATGTTAAAATGTCAATATGACAATATTTTATTGTAATGATATCTAGTAGAGTAGGGACCATATTTACATATTGTATGCAGTATGAATAAAAAAGATAGCTGAAAGCCTGCAGAAATGTACTTGCACACTTTGGTATCATGGGTATTATTGGCTTGCATGCACATTGTAGAAAATATTATCAGTGCTGCTATGGTTAGTCTCAGCATGCCGTGTTCTCCAAGTGGAGCTGTGCCATGGGAGGATTCCATGGATAAGCCATATTAAGGAGGCTGTGGGGTCCAGTGGTTAAAGAAACAGACTTATAACCAGGTGGTCCCTGGTTCAAATCCCAGCTCAGCTACTGCCTCACTTAAACTCCTTGTGCTCCATCTTGCGAGTGAGATGTTGTTGTAAGTGACTCTGCAGGTGATGCATAGTTCACACACCCTAGGCTTGTATTTTGTAAAGCGCTTTGTAAAGGGTGAAGAGTCTGGGTTTATCCTGTAGAGGTGGGTTTGTATGAGATTGATTGCGCACTACATGACCTAGCTTCTCAGAGATCTTGGATACAATGGACAAGAATTGCAGCATATAGTGAAGACGATCCAGGCAGAGAGAAGAAGCAACTGGCTCTGGTTGAGGAAGAAATAATCTGATTGGAGATCTCAAAAGAGAGGTGATGGATGAAGTTAACATCAATGAAAAATAATGGATGGCTAAATTAAGTAAACTTGGATGGGGGGTGGAGGGAAGTGATGCTGAGACTCTTGCATCACTGTCAAGCCTTCCAGAGGTGTCATGAGCTAGTCAATGAAACACTGAAGATGGAAGGTGCTCCCCTGATGACCCCTGAGAAGTGCCCCACCCATCCCATTTCAGAGTGTTGCCATGGTGAGGCGCTAGAGAAGCTGCATTTTGGTTGATCCCTGGAGCCAGCATCACCACCTTTGTTTGTGCTGATATGCCAGAGAGGCCGCAAATAGGCTGGTCCCTGGAGCGAGCATTAAACTTCAGCCATCAACACTAGGAAATCCAAGTTACCTTGCAGAAGAAAAGCACTGATGGCTCATATATTACATCAAAGCTACGAGTTCAATATTAGCATGAAGTAAATAACAGCTACTCTCATGTAATACAAATCTAATTATGATTTGTGCCCTGAAAATGATGTGTTTTCACCTTGATTGAGATTAATATAATAAATAAATACAGTTATTTTTTTTAAAGAAACAGTGCAGATATTGGTGTGTCTGGAAGTCTTTATTCATAGGGAAAGTGCTGAAGAAAACTGACCTGTCTTGCCCAGCTGGAACAGCCATGAAGTTGTACAGCCACCATACCAATTCAACATTTTTGTAGTCTGGAGAAGCTTTCTGTAAACTTTTACAAGCCAGATCAACTGACTTACAACCAGTGCAGCCAAAGTGAGTACATCGGCAATCAAAAGTCCAGTTTAACACACCAACACTAAACACAAAACACAAACACAGTTCTTAGTCATAGTGAATAAGTGCTCGTGGTGTATTACAGTTCTCTGTGAAAATGCAGGGGTGAAAATGATATCTGGGTTTATACTGGCTTTTACTACAGCTCCGGATCATGCTACTGGTAGAAAACAGACAACAGTTAACAAACACTAACAGACACAAGACAAAACTCATAGTTCACAATATGGCAACACAGACTCCTTGTAGGTTTAAAACACTAACCATTTACCAAGGAACAGATCACTTACACTACGTCCCCCTATTTATACCCTCGCTCATGACCCTTAGGTTAACAAGCACATCCGCTCCTCCAATCCTCAGATGCCAAGCCGTCTCCCGTCCGAGTCATTGAACTTGGGTGCCGTAGCTTAGCCCCCTTCCTAAATGACCGACTTCCACCTACCCAAAGGAATAAAGTGTAATGCCATTTGATTAAGAGTACTTTTACATAGTGACCTCAGAGGTTGGAAGAGAGACTTAACACCTAGAATCATATCATTTGATGATATATATACACACTGCTGTGCAAAAGTCTTAGTCATGTTGAATTTTTCTACTCTGATGCATTATGAGCATCATCAATTTACTCAAAGCCTCCACTAGTTTTTTCGTACTTTTACAACAACCTTGACTTGCATAAAGAAGGAAAAACATTGAGTGAAATAGCTCGCATCACTCGATTTTCAAGGTGTGGTATCTGAAGCATAATCAACAAGTACCGATAAACATCATCTGTAATTGACAAATCCAGGACTGGAAGACCCAAAAAGCTGTCTAACAAGGATCAGCAATACTTGAAGATAATATCCTTAAGGAATAGAAAGAAGACAAGCGTTGAATTGACAACAGAACTGGCAGAAGGCATAGGTGTCGTTGTCCATCCATCAACAGTCCAAAGCACCTTTGACCATTGTTCCATAGTCCAATTTCTGTGTTCTTGTGCATATTTTAGGCTTTTAGTTTGCTCCCCTTTTTTAACAGAGGTATTCCTACTGCAACACATCCTTTAAGTCCTGGTTTCAAGAGTGACCTCCGTACTGTTGATTTGTCATTTTAGATAACTTTATGAATGACCAGAAAAACACACATACATGTCATCAAAAGAGGGTGATCACTTAATGGTGCTGGCTCTTGCTTGGCTAATCTACATCAGGCAACAAGAACTGAAGAGCAGCTCCTGAACATGGGAGAAAGCACCTAACTACTGAACAAAAAACAATGCATTTGAGTATTTGCAATAAGAAGAACCATTCAGAACGAGTGCAAACATTACAAGGTAAAGACACAATAAATACTTGAAGTTACTTACTCTTATCTTTTTCATGTTACGTGTGTACCGGTAGACCTTCATTTCTTATTTATTTTTCTATGTAGCAAACAAACCTGGCTCTTCTTTGGGTGAAAAAACACAATTTCCTTCATTTTCAGTTGAAGTGTATCTTGCAGGTAAAAACACACCAATACATTTCTGTATAGATTTTATCAATAGAAAAAAATAATACTTATTATGCTGTTAAAAAATATTAATAAACAACAAAAATGATGGATTTTGTATGATGTATGGCCACACAAATTCAAAAATCATGCTGGCCGAAAAAGGTAAATACACATGGTGACTGCCGCTGAAAACATCTAAGATGAAATCAAAGACCCATTTAATTTGGGGCCACAGCTCCAAATTTTAACTGCCGGCGAGTCAGTGGGATCCACACTGATGAACTGAAAATTTTGAAAGGAGGTGTAGACTTTCTATAGGTACTGTATGTGTGTGTGTGTATATATATATATATATATATATATATATATATATATATATATATATATATATATATATACACAGTACTGTGCAAAAGTTTTAGGCAGGTGTGAAAAAATGCTGTAAAGTAAGAATGCTTTCAAAAATAGACATGTTAATAGTTTAGATTTATCAATTAACAAAATGCAAAGTGAGTGAACAGAAGAAATATCTACATCAAATCCATATTTGGTGTGACCACCCTTTGCCTTCAAAACAGCATCAATTCTTCTAGCTACACTTGCACACAGTTTTTGAAGGAACTCAGCAGGTAGGTTGGCCCAAACATCTTGGAGAACTAACCACAGTTCTTCTGTGGATTTAGGCAGCCTCAGTTGCTTCTCTCTCTTCATGTAATCCTGACAGACTCGATGATGTTGAGATCAGGGCTCTGTGGGGGCCATACCATCACTTCCAGGACTCCTTGTTCTTCTTTATGCTGAAGATAGTTCTTAATGACTTTCTCTGTATGTTTGGGGTCATTGTCATGCTGCACAATAAATTTGGGGCCAATCAGATGCCTCCCTGATGGTATTGCATGATGGATAAGTATCTGCCTGTACTTCTCAGCATTGAGGAGACCATTAATTCTGACCAAATCCCCAACTCCATTTGCAGAAATGCAGCCCCAAACTTGAAGGGACCTCCACCATGGTTCACTGTTGCCTGCAGACATTCAATAGTGTTCCGCTCTCCAGCCCATCAATGAACAAACTGCCTTCTGCTACAGACAAATATTTCAAATTTTGACTCATCAGTCCAGAGCACCTGCTGTCATTTTTCTGCACCCCAGTTCCTGTGTTTTCGTGAATAGTTGAGTCGCTTGGCCTTGTTTCCACGTTGGAGGTATGGCTTTTTGGCCGCAAGTCTTCCATGAAGGCCACTTCTGACCAGACTTCTCCGGACAGTAGATGGGTGTACCAGGGTCCCACCGTTTTCTGCCAATTCTGAGCTGATGGCATTGCTAGACATCTTCCCATTGTGAAGGGAAGTAAGCATAATGTGTCTTTCATCTGCTGCAGTAAGTCTCCTTAACCGACCACTGCGTCTATGGTTTTCAACATTGCCCGTTTCTTTGTGCTTCTTCAAGACAGCTTGGACAGCACATCTGGAAACCCCTGTCTGCCTTGAAATTTCTGCCTGGGAGAGACCTTGCTGATGCAGTATAACTACCTTGTGTCTTGTTGCTGTGCTCAGTCTTGGGTGTATGACTTTTGACAGTAAACTGTCTTCAGCAACCTCACCTTGTTAGCTGAGTTTGGCTGTTCCTCACCCAGTTTTATTCCTCCTACACAGCTGTTTCTGTTTCCGTTAATGATTGTGTTTCAACCTACATATTGAATTGATGGTCATTAGCACCTGTTTGGTATAATTGTTTAATTATACACCTGACTATACGCCTACAAAATCCCTGACTTTGTGCAAGTGTACCTAGAAGAATTGATGCTGTTTTGAAGGCAAAGGGTGGTCACACCAAATATGGATTTGATGTAGATTTTTCTTCTGTTCACTCACTTTGCATTTAGTTAATTGATAAATATAATCTATTAACATGTCTATTTTTGAAAGCATTCTTACTTTACAACATTTTTTCACACCTGCCTAAAATTTTTGCACAGTACTGTATATATATATATATATATATATATATATATATATATATATATATATATATATATATATATATATATAGTCACCTTTTTGCTCGCCACACAGGCTCTCACGGGTTCTTCTCCCTTCTGAATCACGACCCAACACACAGGATTCTACTGAAATAGTGCTCACACGCAGTTTTAATAAATACAAAATGAAATAAACACAAAACAAACACCTAGCTCCTATTTGGAGCACTCACTAAACATAAACAGGAACCTAACTATCACGCAGGACGGCTAAACCGTTTACCTGCCACAAACATTCAAAAACACACCCTCACACAATACCTCGATACGACTGCTCACTCACACAGTCGGGCTCTTCTCTCAGCAGCAGCCTGGAACAGACTGGCTGCCTCTCTTAAATACCCTGCACCTGGCTCTAATTTACAATTACCACCAGGTGCAGGGGATTACTAAACAATAAAACAATTACACAATTAAACCCCATAACACCCAAATGTGCATTCTCACAAGGTTTTTAGCAGGGAAGGATTTTAACCCCCTCCCTGCTATCTCACAATATATATATATATATATATATATATATATATATATATATATATATATATATATATATATATATATATATACAGGTGTGTGTGTGTGTGTGTTTATGGTGGTCTCCTATAAAACCTCAATGATATATTTATTTTAAAAAAATAAATAAGAAAAAAATCATTTGACATGCACTTCAGCCTGACTCCTTGCTTGTTTCTAAATCCCATGATATATTCAAGTAAGTCACCCTCCAGATAATCACTGTTGAGAAAGTGCGCGCCACAAATGACAGAATTCTTTTGATGAACGGATTTTGCGGTGAAGTCCCCTCTTTTGACTTGTACAAACCGCACCCAGGAGCGAAATACGGCACTCTTCTTCCCTCGAAAGGCATGCACCCGATGCCCTGACAGGTTGGAGTTCGTGCAGCCCCCGCACACGCACATATTCACAATACTATTATTACTTTTTTTCTTTTTTTTTTTTATCTCACAAACCTGTAGGCCAGACATACAGGCCGAGAACTGTTTCCCTTTTGAAACGTCATATTTTTGGTAGCAGTGGTCCGTGATCCACATTAATAAAATTGTAGTGGCCTATAACTTTTTTTTTTTTTTTTAATAATAATGCTAATATTCTTAATAAACCCTCTGCTTCCATTTCATTGATTAAAAAAATAAAACTGCTTTTATTTGGATCTACACAAAGATATAATATTAGCAAGCACCATATACACATTCATCTGAGCTCAAGTACCTTTTGAATTTTAAAGGTGACTGCAGATTTGACAGAGAGATATGTAAGGCAGTTCCAACAAGTTGTGTTTAACAAGTTGGTCTGTCCTCACTTTGCCCTGACTCTGACACCATCAACAAGGCTGTAGATGGCCCTCTGTCGAATGCAACTTCTCTATCTTTTAAAAGTGCCAACACTTCCTTTAAAGTCTTAAGTTCAACACTGATATCATCAAATACTTTCTTATCAACACATTTAACTGTTTTTATTGATATAAAACACACCTGACACAAACTTTCAAAAGGTATTAAAGAGAAACAATTAATAATTTAGATGCATTTAGTGTCAGCTAAGTTATTTTGTTTCCCTTCAATAAAAAAATAAAATATACGAGAATCAAAATAATTGAAATAATTAAGTTTTTAATTATGATTGTGGTCTTGTAGGAATGTATTTTTTTTCCCCTGTGATCAAAATCAAGCATGTCAGGCAATTGATTTAATAGTAGATTGATTTTTGTTTATTTTAAATCGGATAATATTAAGCAAAGAACAATTCTACACACAGGGAAAAGCACTATTATAAAATTGCAAACATTTTCATCATATTCATTTCAATTAGAGATCTAACATCACAGCCATGCTTATATTAGTCAGCTATGCAAGAGTAAGGATCCGGGGAGGGACTCAACAGGTTTTAAAATAAAATTATTGAGGCCAATATTATTCTAATGCTAACAGAAACTAAAAGGAATCTGTGGCAGATTAAAGCATTCTCCTTCGTTTACTATTGGTGATTGGCCACCAGACAGGTGGTGACACTGTGTTCATTAACTCCCATGCCTCACCAAGATGGCACAGACCTTAAGTATTGTGTTTGGTTGTGGCAGCCATTTGGTTAGACGAAAACCACACGTTTGCTACAGATGCCATTTCCTTAAGTCATTGTTAGATTAGCTGCACCTGTTCCTTAGTGATAGGTGCAGGACTGATTCATAGGGTGGAGTTTGGAGTACACAGGGGGCATGTGAGTGTTAGGGAGTGAGTTTTGCTGCATGCTAGAAGAGGTGAGGTGAGGTGAGGTGAGGTGCCACACTGTGCACAGCGAGATAAACAAATTGCTTGCTGCCTGATTTTGGGCTGTGAACAGTATGTACAGGATTGCTTTGAACATCAATCCTGCTTCAGACTTGATACACCGAACTACCCAAGTGAACTCATAGCTGGATTACATGCCTGCCAGCTCCTGCGTTTCCTTGGATACCTTGCAAATGCCATTGCTGGTACGTGGAGTGACTCAGTCACTGTTTTTTTTTAAACCAGTACCCGGTGTTACTGGCATGTTTTCTTTGCCTCGTTTATTTGGATTTGTTATTTTGCCCAACCCCTGGAAATATCCCTGTTACAAATAAACTTTTGACTGTCCAGTTTGTGTACATTGTCATCCACTCACAAAAGTGCAATCCCCCACAGAATCAGATAAAATGAATATTATTCTTTGGCATGTCTGTTTAGCCATGGTGAGAGCACCTGTGAAGCCTTGGACATGCAATAGTAAAAAATGTAGCCATTCAGTAGGTTTTGAAACTGCTTATGAAATAAATAAAAAAAACAGGTTAATAGTTCCATGTATGTACATATTTTCACGTTCTCAGAGCATGAATATGGTATACAAGGACAAATAGTAATTGCAGATATCAGTGTGTATTATAAACCTCAGCAGGCACCCAAGCCATATGATTATTAGACAACAATGTACCCCCTGTCATGGCTTACTGTTTAAATATTATTGGCTCTAGGCAACTGCATGTGATGGATGCTGCCAATTACAAGAGCCTGAGAGATCCTTGTATTGAGTCAAACCCAAAGTGATTACTCAGAACAAAACTACCAAATTCTAAAGCACAGGGTGAGGTTAATTCTAGAGTTACATTCTACCTTCGAGCCACTTTCGGTAGGCAGACAACTAGGTCCCCGGTCTTGTCAGCAATAAATCCAGGGTGAAGCTGAAGAAGGGACTACAGCACAGCCTGTATGAAACTGAACTGAACATGAAAGATATAGAATAAAGAATAAGATAGGTTAGTGAGGAAACTTAAGCCAAGTACCAACATTTTGAGAAAACAGAATGAAAAGAGATGTATTCAAAACTCAGGTAGTCTTTAAAGATATGGATAAAACTATAAACAACTTTCAACTTATACTTAGAAAAAATGCTGACCATCTTCAAAATGTAATCATCGCCTTTCATTTAAAAATAAATCTATAAATAAGCTGTTTTTCTTATACAAGCAAGTTTGGAAAGAGTTGGCAGAAGATGATGACCCTAAATTAGGAGCCCTTCTCAATAACTCATGACTACACAAAATAATGGTATATAATTTAGATCCCTTTTGCCATTAATAATCAATAAATATTTTTGTTCATGATTGTCCCTAGGTCTGACATGTTACTTTATATTAGTCTTTCACGCTCTGAAACCTACAAGTGAAACGTGTTTGTTATTATGTGCTGGCTTAAGACACAATGGGAAGGTCAGAAAAAGGTCAGTGATAAATCCGCTATTACATTTTTATTTCGGAAAACATAATATTGATCGATTTAGAAAATGAAAAACACAAATACTTGGAGCTAACTTGATCTCTTACGACCTTTTACAATTACCTGTACATGGTGATTTTGTTCCAAAAAATTCAGTTTTTATTTTTTTATTTTTTCATCAGCATTCACCTTTATGCCTCCATGCATTTAAAGTGCACAGAAGTCAATATACTGTCAGAGTCATCTGCCATGTGTAGTTATTGCACCTTTATATTTTAACAGCTTTAGGGTTCAATCAGAGGAAAATTCTTTTGTATTCTGCCCCATTACTGCCATAAATGTACCATTTGTACACATGATATATATATATATATATATATATATATATATACACACACACACACACACACACACACACACACACACACACACACACACACACACACACACACACACACACACACACACACAGTATTAACCCAAATATAAGGCAAGTTTTTTTTATTTTATTTTTTTCTGAAAATAAGCTTTGAAAAATACAACTCGCTTTGTCAAGTCAAGGCTGTTGCGAAAGTGCATATTGAGTACAATATACAGTAATGAAAATGAGTATAACTAACTGCAGTGATCATGTGCAAAAGAGTACATTGAAAAGGGGTCAAGTATCAAAGGGATTAAGAAGAAGTTATGAAGTTATGAATTACCCTCAACATTTGATACTATTATATCGAGAACACAAAATTATGTATATTGTGATCTGTCGTAATAAACTTTTTTTTTTCATGTCCCCAATTATTTTGTTTTAATTTTTTTGTTAATGTTTAATTACAGCTGTGTGTTATTGGTGGCTCAAGGGTGAAACTTGAAGATCTCTCAGCAGAGGTGTTTACCTAAACAGCTGATAACCACTTTTTCAAGGTATGTGTATCCTACTGCACAGTATTGCCTTTTAATAATTTATTCAAACTGCAGACTTTTAAAGGCTCTCAAGCATCAAAAAATGACTGCCTTCCCACCCCCAACAGGATCATCAGTATATGTGTTTACCTAGCGTGAACCAGTATCACTTGACTCAGTCAGTTAATCCGATGTTTGGTCTGGAGGAGTCAGACAGTTTGGCAGGTTTGCACAGGAGACCAGAGCGGCCCTGCACAGTGCATCTCAATTTGAGCGTTTCTGCCTTGAGAGCACAAGCACTTCTGATCCTTGTCTCCTGAGTCACTCACAAGAATACCATCTCTAAGTAAGATATTCCCACATTTGATGATAAACATATTGTATACAATTTCACCCTACACTTTAGATGTAATTTTTTCTTCTTTGCAGATTGACTGAGGCAGTTTATCAAGGCACTGAGACTGCAGCCTGATGCTTGCTGCCAGTTAGCGGAAGCACCTCGCCTGAATGACTTCTTCTCATTAAAGTGTCGGCCCATTTATCTACCCACAAATGCTTCTGTATTATGTCAGAAACACTTCTTTATTCTCTAGCCATCAGAGTGTTTTAACATTAATGCCTGGCATCACATGAGAAGAGAATGACCGTCTGAGACACATATTGTTATACACATGTCAGGATACATGCAATCAACCCACAACTAAAGGTCACATTTGCAATAACTTAGGAAAATGCAGGTAATTGGTTAGAGAGTGGGCTATTACCATGGTATGCACTGAAAGGTAATGTGATAGATTTGAAACATTTTCTAGATAATTAAATGTTTAGGATTTCATCATCTGCCTCAGAAGTATGCTTTCTCAAGAATAAGAGGACATTTCATACAGAAACTTTTTTTTTTTTTTTTTTTACAGAGACCCTATTAAGGAACAATTGTGTTAATCACCTTGATAAATCTGGCCTATAGTGTTTTATATATATACTGATGCACAATGAAAACTCAGCAGTCAAAGTTTCACATCAATAGCTCATTTGTCAGATACATACTGTTATTTACATTTTATATAGTTGGTTATTTTAGTAGTATAGTTCCTTAGGATAATAAAATATTGAGCTCAAGTCATGTGATTTCATAAAAATGGTACTCAGTATTTGGTATTTGAGTTGAGTTAAAATTAAGAATCTGTATAAATAGCCTTTCTAAAAGACATGATTTTAATTAACATAAGAACAGTGACAGATGCGACCATACCCCTCTTGAGTAATGAAGATCGCCTGGTTGCTATCGGCATGATTGAAGGCGGCCTGTCTATGAGTGAAGTTGCCCGGAGAATGAGATGTTCTGCATCAACAATCAGCAGACTAGTCCAGAGAAACCAGGAAACCGGCTCTGTGAGGGACAGGGCACATCCTGGAAGGCAGAGGGTCACCACACAGGCTCAGGACCGTCACATCTGACTGATTCACCTGCGTAATCGTTTTCAGACTGCAGTGGCTACAGCACGAGAAATTCCAGGAAGAAATAACCTGTGCATCAGTAGAATGACTGTAGCTCACCATCTGCATGAAAATGATTTGCATGCTCAGAGGTCCTGCAGGGGTAACATGTTGACAGCTGAGAGATAAAATTGCCATCTTCTGTAGGCCAGAGAACATCTGAGGTGGCGGCAGAGAGAGTGGCGGAGTGTTTCATTTACGGATCAATGCCATTTTGCACTTGACAGACCTTATGGAAGACAACATGTGTGGAAACGCGGTGGTGAGCGTTATGCTGACTGTTGCATTGTTCAAGCCAACCTGTGGGGCAGTGGAAGTGTGATGATGTGGGGAGGAATCTCCTTTAACATAAGAACACCTTTGGTGCAGATTGAGGGCAACCTTACTGCTCAGCAATACATTGATGAAGTCCTTGAGGCAACAGTTTTTCTGGTCATACCCGATACTAACTTTGTAATGTTTTCATTATGACAGTGTGTCACGTTTCGTACTGTCATCAAAACTTATCATGATTCTTTGATCTGTATTTTTGTTTACATTTTCTGTGATATCTATATCTAAAATATTTGATTAAATCCATTAGACCTGACTGTTGTGTTTCTTTTGTGCATCAGTATAGATTTTGAAATATTCAAATTGAAAATATCAGCTGTTTCCAGTAAAATGCTATCAAAAAAACAAAACAGCCATTTGGAAAAGAATGCCATTCCTTATATAATTAATCTTGAAGTGTTTTATTTTTTGTTTTTTTTATATTCTCCTACATCTTCAAGTAGTACCATGAACAAGTCTATTTGGCACAGAGAGTGACATTCAGTTGTGCCAAGTATTTGTCATAAAGGGATGCAGCTTAAATCTCAACAGCTAATATACTGTACTGTACAACAGAGTTCTGAGAAGAGGTTGAGAAAAGCACAAGACAAAACTATGAAAGAGTGAGGTAAAGAATTGTACTTAAGTGTGAAATCGTGGGACACTGTTGCTGAATTGCTCGTGGGAGCAATTGAAACAGGCAGATATTATACAGCAGTGGAAACCTAGAGAAGCCAGAATCTGTACCCAGTGTAACAGTGGAGAGATTGAAACTGAGACCCACTTCATCCTCCACTGTGAGAGAGAGAGAGTTGAGAGAGAGATACTGCTTCAGACTGGCAGACAATATAGAAGGTTTCCTACTCAAGAGCCAGGAAGAGAAACTGCAGATTCTTCTGGAAGAAAAAAAAAGACGAGCATTAATAGCTGCAGAATTTGTAGCATCCTGCCATAGAGCCAGAGTTCCACCATAAGATGTACTCAGTATAACCATATTGTGTATGTTCTAAATGTATGTTTATGTATTTTGGTGTAGCTTTGGCAATACACGTTCTGCTTGTCATGCCAATAAAGCATTTTGAACTTGAGAAACTTAACATTACATTACTTATACAACTAACACCACTGTATTAATAATACTGTATTCACACATGTGGTTTGTGTGTTTACAATATTATTACAAATGTGGGTAGCTGCAATCAAAAAATACACCATGTTATTTCCATGTTCTATGGCAGCATTCAATCAGACATTCTAGAGGCATATATAAATGCCTTTAAGGGATCTATAAATAAATACATTTGTGGTGCTAGTTAGTGGGCAATTTGCTGTCTATTTTACCTCACTCTCTTCATAATGTTCTAATATTTTGGTATCCCTGATTTTAATTGAGCAATACACAAAGCTATATGTCGCGGTTGACAAATTGGTATACAAAAGGAAAACCGTGTATACATGAATTCCGCGGTTGGCAAATATGCAGTTGACGAAGGATTACTGTACGTTTACAAAATGTATATATCAGGCCTAATATGTATATATTAGGCTTCTGTTCACCTTTTCTCACACAGTTTTCATTAATGTTTGTATTTCACAGGATACTCTGTCAATGCATGTACTGTACTTCACCATATAAGGCTTTATCCAGAGCGTGCTGCTATTGTTGCTCTAGTAAACTTGTTAACCCAGTCAAATCAAAACAGAGACATACATGTAGAATGAAATATTTCTTATTGAGTGACAGTTTTTATTTACTCTTTTTTTTTTAATCTTTATAAAACTAGTTGATCATTTGCCCTGTGCTTGAGTTTCTGGTACTGAAAGAACAGCTGTAATGTATGTACTGAAAACAAAATGTACAACGACAACATATAGAACACATCAGAATGTTAAAAGCACACACAGGTTATTCAAC
The DNA here is from genome assembly GCF_017654505.1 of Polyodon spathula. Lineage (NCBI taxonomy): Eukaryota > Metazoa > Chordata > Actinopteri > Acipenseriformes > Polyodontidae > Polyodon > Polyodon spathula. The sequence continues at coordinate 22,945,919 of NC_054536.1, forward strand.
TGTTATTCAAATGTCTTTCCTCCTGAGACTGTTAGATATTTTCTGTGGTTTCAGGGGATAATAAATTTCAGGTGCACACTCTTAGAGCATCCTTATAGCGGTCAATTTTTATACTCATTACAGAAATTCCAACATGCTGATTATTTATTAAATACCCCCAAAACAGTAATGATTGATTAAGAACAGATATCAGTGGACAATAAATTGGAAAAAAAGCTATATTGCTGGTCGTTCATTGCCTTTTACAATCTTTAGCTTGGCATCATCAAAACTTTATGAGGAGGGGATTAGGTGAGTTAGATGAAGTGTCAGACAATTGATCTTGTTACAAAACAAAAACAGGAACAGCTTGAAGTTCCTTTGTCCTCACACAGGTAAAGAGCTCTCTTCCACAACATGGTTCTGTTTCCTGGATCACTGCTGCCCCATTCTGACCTCCATTTACTACAGCTCTCAATGGACTGTCTCACAACCAGCTAATAGTCTACAGGGCAGTACTGTCTATGTCCACATACAATAAAACTTTTTAAATTTTATCTTCAGGCATTAAATATATAAACTGAAAATATACACTTTCAAGCTTAAAGGAATTAAAAAAATACCCCCCCCCCCCCCCCCCCCCCCCCTACCCCCCCCCCCCCCCCCCCCCCCCCCCCCCCCCCCCAGGATTTTTTTTTTGTAAAGAACAGGCAATTACAATTGAGAATTCTGATTCCTGTCTAAGTAAATAACCACTAGGCATCAGTGGGTTTTTTTTAAGGAAAGTAAATCTTTTGTGTTCTTTATATAGAACCGTAAAGATTTTGTTGCCCTTTTTTAAAGTATAGTATAATAGAGTTGGAGATTTGGAACTTTACATTACAAGATATGATTTATATGGGAAACTCTGTTCTTACCGGTTTCACAGGGCTCAATTATTCAAACCTCAACATGTGTGGTATTAATTCCTCAACAACATACTTATTTACCTCAAGGTGTTTGAATATGAACAGTCTGAGTTTCCACCTCTATATCAACTACCGTAGTTACAGTGTTTCATAATCCTCAAACTTGGTATTTTGTCTAAACAAGTCCACAATAAGATGGCTTTATGGCTGGCTGCCATCTCCACATAATTGTGAAGACGTGCATTAAGGGTAGAGACAGTGTTATACAGACTGTCATTCACTGAAACAGATAATTAACTACACTGCTCCTTTTTTACATAATCACTGTGCTGGATGTAGCAATTGTGTTTGTTAGGTAGAGGAAGTGTGACTTCTGAGAGCAGAAAGAATTCTATAGCACTCAGAAAACAGTCCACAGTTCTGATTCCCATGCAACATAGATTTGAATGCCCCAGTACAGTAACCTAGTCTTCTATACCATATTGATGTATGTATTTACCCACTTGCACACCTGTACGTGTGGGATGAGATCTGAAGTAACCAATGTAAAAATGTAGATGTCTGATATATATATATATATATATATATATATATATATATATATATATATATATATATATATATATATATATATATACACACACACACACACACAACTGGACTGTGCCAGCCATTTATAAATGTGTTACTTGCATGCATTTTCTCCTTATTGTTTGAAGTCATTAGAAACATTACCCAGATTTTTTTCATTGAGTTATACAGTGTATTGTTTGTATGAAAATATCTGATTTTAGCAGTGAACATATGTGCTCTATCAGCTGTTATATTTTAAAACTATGCTGATGGTAAACAGGCCGATCAAAACTATGAAATTGGGTTGAGTGAGTGTAAATATTAACATAGTTAAAATGGCATTCAGAAAGTGCAGACATTTCAGTTTATCTTTTACCAGTTTGAGACAGATACAATATTTGTTTAAGTTAAAAATGGTGCACATTTAACCACTATTAAAGGGTGGTATTTACTCAAATGTATTTACTAACATATGACAGTTAAATAATAAATTCTTTGCTTTCGGTATAGTAGTTAAGCAAAGGCAAAATTCTGTGGCAACAATGTATTTCAGAACAAATAGCATGCCTCAAATTATTTGTTTAAACCATATTATTTACACTATAATGGTATTCTCAATATTCAGTGTAAAGTGAAATACAAAGATATGAAGTGAAAATTGATACTGTATTTAGTAGTTTTCGAGTTATGTTGATCAACAGTGACCTCTTTCTGTGAGAAAGTGAATAGCAATAGTCGGTTGAATACTGCAGAAGGTTGAAATGTGATTTGGGAATATCATACCCATTGTGTTGCAGCATAATAAACATATCAACGGAATAGAAGAGGCACTAACAGTATTAAAAAAAAAAAAAAAAAAGAGAAAGAAAAAAGCCTCCTCAGGATCTTCAGCATTATCCCAATTCTTCTAAATGTTTTTTTTTTTTTTTTTTACATAGGGGGTCATAAATTCAAAACAATATTTTACAGTTATAAAGCAAATTGTAATATTATTTTCCTAACAGCATCTTTAAATATCATTTTGCAATAGCAATCACATATATGATGAGAAACTGCCAAAAACACTTTTTGCATAGTGCAACTTAATAAATTTATAACATGCATTTGGTGGGTTTTTTGAGACCCGTTGTTTAACGGTTGTTCTTTATTGTGACCATTTCACAGCATTATTCCATAGCATGTACAGCACTTTCACAACATATTGTAATATTTATCACTAAGAGTTTTACACTTCATAATTAAATATAAATATATATTTTAAAAAATCAACAAATACTTTTTTTTAATGAGTTTAAAATGGTGGCACCCAATTTGGACCTCTTTCCTCTAGATTTGAACTGTTCAGTTTTCTTTGTATTTAGTTGCTGTTGCTGTTATTATCTACATTTTCCCAATGTTTTTTCTTAACTATGTAATATCTGAAGTACTGTCTGTGAGGTAGGGATACATATTAGGGTTACATTGTGCATAGAAGCTTGCAGTATATAAAGTATTACACACTGTAGTCTATGCAAGACTGATAAACTTCTCCAGTCACTTCAGGGGCATTTTGTTCTGGGAGAGTTAGTAAGCAAGGCAAATAATGACTGAAGCAGAGAATACAGTACAACAGTTCCTTTACTAATACAGTTAAGGGCCCCAGCATTTAAGTTGTTTATTTTTGATATCATTCAAATATACTGCAATATAAAAATTTAAAAAGCTGTTTTATTTAAAAAATTTTAAAAAATGCAAATAACAAAAATAAAATGGGATTTAAAAAGCATTGCTCATAAACAATTAATTCAGTTTTGTGACAATCAAATTAATATTTCTCATTAAACAGTTGACAGGAAGGCAGAGGGATGCATTACAATAGGAATGTCTAAAAATAGGCCATAGTGAGTGAATCACAAGGGGAACCAAATTGTTTGGGACACAAATCCATTGTACCAGTCCCAGCGATTGTGTTGTTAATCTTTGCCAATGTTTTCCAGTTTTGTGCCAGATGATACCAGATGACACTGTTAGAACTGGCTAGCTAAAAGTTGGAGGATTTTCGACCGCCACAATCTGTAAAAAACATGTCAATTCAATGTTATTGTTTGCGAGGCAGTATTGACTGTCTTATATTCTCGTACAGTTCTGTTGCTGTCCAGAAGCTGTTGAATGTCCACTCCCAGGATTAACACAACAGTGGGCTCAGCAAAGCTCAGTCTAGGATGGCACTGAGCTTTCATATATACGCTAAGATTTCTATTTTTCATATTGAAAAGATTACACCAGATGAATTATTTTTTCGGGTGTGCTCCAGCTTTTTTTTTTTAAAAACATCTTTAAAAACAGTAGATTTGTAATATACTAACCAGCTTTGACATTTGACATCAGCGGAAGTGGAATATACCCTTTTCCTCCTTTATGATTCTGTAAAGCTCACACCACCCATTTACATATGGAATAGTTAAGCTGTTTATGTTCCCATTCAACGGTTACACAGGCTGGCAAGTGTAAATATGTCAGTATCACTTTAATCTCAATGTTTTTCCTCCTACTCCTCTGTCGATGTAGTGCCCTATCTATGCCAGATTAAACCAGATCTGAACAGTTGTCATTGAATCGGCTTAAACTTTATTCAGCATGCATGCAGGAACATGATAACCCTGGATACTTGTTTGGAAAATGGGGTTTATAAATCTTTGTTGCCCAGGTCCTTTGGTAGACATAGTCCCTTTGGCTGTGAAATTTGTTTGTGTTGAAGCCTACTGTACAGCAATTTCTAGTTCAGACACCAGTGTCCAGCAACAAACTGTAAACAGCGTTCTTTTTTTTTTTTCTTTCCTGTGGGAAATTTCAGCATAAGCTGGTTTGCCGGTGACCAACATTGTTTATTTATTTACTATATATTTATTTATTTACCAGGCAAATAACCAGTTTTCTAACTTTGTTCCACTTAACAGTACACTATAAGATATCCCAATAAATATAACAAAGTAATGCAACAAGGACTGAAGTTAACATTGGGCCAGCATTATGAGAAGGCTTAATTATTATTCGTCCTTCTAGGGCAAACCAATTCCAAAGGCTTTACTCAAAGAACGAAGACAGCATTGCTTCAAAATAATTCCTTAAAAACTAGTGTGGCACTGTCATTTAAAACTGTAGCAAATACTTTTCTCACCTTTCAATGAAGACAACAGTAATATAATTGTACTAGCATTATTAGGTTGTGGAACAGTCTCACAATAAACCTGCCCTTTACTGCTATACCATAAAGGATATGATTATAAAAATTTAAGACCAGATCCATTTTACAACAAATGCATAAAAGCCTATTGGAAGCAATTTGTTCAATTTTAGCATGTTCCTGCATGTAGAATCTGCAAAGTGACTTATTAATATAAAGACCTGATAAACTGTGCTCTTTAAAAGTTCCCAAGAACCTTTATGCATATTTCATGGACCATGTGCATTTGTAGAATGATCAACTGGAATTTAATTGGTTTGGACATTATCATTTTAAAATTTAAACAATCGCTCAAGAAAGAAATTTGAATCTCACCACATCTAATAAATTAGTCCTGTAATACTGGTGTATTAACCTTTCAAGAATCAAGCGCTGTTCAGCATGACAAGAGAGAGCCTGTCACCTCATGGCATTCATATTGTATGTGTTTGCATCTAGAAGGTGATGAAGAAAAAGTAGGAGGGGGGGATGGGTGGCTGTCACTGCTTCATGAATATTCTAATGTGAATGTTGTATTCCATAGGTTCAGTGCTGCATGGCTGAAATAGCATGCATAAGCACTGTACAGTATTCCACAGAGCTACCCAATGCAAAACATTAAAAACCTGACACAATGGACACCCTATTAACCCTTACTTAGCCCAGGGCCATTACATTGGCCCATTTACTGCTTCTCAACTGCCAGGACAGATTTAATCAAACCTTATTTAATTGACTCTCAGACATCCAAATTGAAACTGAGATTCAGTTAACTGCTTTGAACTGCTCACGCACAGATCATGGTTTTGAAAGAAAGCATCAAGTACTGGACATTATGTGGTTAAATGAGAGATGCAGTTCCCTTAAGGGGGCACTTTTATACAGCAATGAGTTGTCTGCAAACCTCTATAACACAAACTTAGGTCAGATTGATTATTAATAAATTCCTTCAGTGCAGTCCAATCTCTATACAGATATACCATACCATCTAGTTCAAATCTACTTTCACAGACCCAGCAGGGCTATTGATTCTCATTGCTTCTGAAATTAAATGAATCAATAGCACTGCTGGGCCCATGGAATGAGGTCCAACACCTAGACCAGCCAGGCAACCAGCCACACAATCATTACTCTTTTCAGGAAGTCTGCTAAACGACATACACTGTATTGCTAGAAATGCCATTTCAATGTTTTTTTTTCTCTTAATTTAGCCCTCCGTTAGGTTCAGAGTTTACTCTAGTTTTGAAATTATCAAGTTGGGAGGTATCAAAATCATATGTTTTCTTGTATTATTATTATTATTATTATTATTATTATTATTATTATTATTATTAATAAACATTTTCCTTACTAGGAAATCACATTGAGATTAAAACCTCTTTTGCAAGTGAGCCCTAGTCAAGAAAGGTAGGAGCAGTACAATAAAACATATTCCACTACAAAAATACAAATACATTTAAGACACAGACAAGTCATACTCCATATAAAAACAAACGGTTAGTGACAGGTGTAATCAACTACTTAAAACAAACACATGATTTCTGACGTTGAGGAATCTAGACATTTCAAAACACAGGCCTGCTACCGTGATGGCATGCTTTGAATTTAGCAATAAAGAATGGTAAAAGCTAAATCACTATTAGAACAACAGTATGCTTTAGCAAAGCATATGATTCGTGTTAGTAACTTGGGTTGATCAGATTGTCTTGTTTCTGTATTTCAGAACTTTAACGCTGTTAATTTAAGCCACACTTACTTAGTCTGTCATATGTGGTGGTGACGCTAATCCCTAATCATAGCAATAAATAAAATATACCACAATAAATCCAGACCCAACCCAACAAATGTAACTTTAAAAAATATATATTTACTAACATTTTAACATTTAGTATATACATTTTTTAAATCTTTTAGTTCAGTGCCTAACACATTACTGTAAATAACTAAAATGAATTCCTCTGAATAACATTATAGATGGCACACCACACAACATTGAGTGTCCAACTAATGAACTCCACAGCTGCTGCCTTGCTCCGCATAACAAGTCAGTGTATAGAGCAGTGCAGAGGGCAGAATACAAATATGGCATTTCAAGGCTTCAGCTTATGCAAGCTAATGACTGCAGACTACCAAGACTGCACTTATCACAATATGTGAGACTGACAGTATGCATGCAACAGACAGACTGCCTGTTTCATAGGATGTATGTGTTTGTGTTCTAGTATTTCACATAGAATACTATGGGCAGTATACATGAGTTGCACATTATACAGTGGTGTATCCCTCGGCTGCTCAGCCACCCATGACAAACACAGTGCATGAGTAATGTTCCAGAAATTATAGAATGCAAGATGTATTGAGGGTGTGACCAATTTTTAGTCATCATCCTCTCACACACTTAAAAATGAGATGCAGCACCAGAAGTACTGCTTATTAAATATGTAAATAAATAAATATATCTAAGGGGTAGGATTTATTAGACAGGCCTTGAAATATATTTATTTTTATAAATAACACAGCAAAACACATTTCATTTGAAATAATTTATTTTCAGATCAGCTCAGGTATATGAAGATTAGAAAGATACGAGAGCCTGCTTCAGTGGTGATGCTTCTGTTTGAACCGAAGACCACAATATCCACATGTTCCCACTTTAGTATCTTTGTCCTAAGACCAGAAAAAAAGAAGAAAAAAAACATGCATAATGACATACATGCATGTAAGGGTTCTGTATTTAAGTGTTATCCTGATGAGAAGTACTGGTATCCATATTTAAAACAAGTCATTATTACTTTACACTATGGAAAATGAGTAGCTTAATTAAAGGACACTACTGATCAATGGGCTACATATCTCCTGAAAAAGTGCATGCTGTCATTTTTTTATGTTTTTTACTGTACTAAGATGAATTGTGGTTGTACCAAGGGTCTTTGTTTTGCGTAAAATCTTTAGTTTGTTCTCCCTTTCCATAAACCGGACACATTTATAGCCACCCTGTAAGCAGTGTCAGGCTGTCATTGTAATAACTGTCAATTCTAATATTTATTGCATTTCTTCAGCCTCAGTGTACAACTGAAATGCATCACTAAAACAGTGAAACCTGTGTCTGTCATTACCAGATGTTACTGTCATTACCAGATTGATATAGACCCTGGGGTGTCCCAGAGCTCCTCCTCCCCCATCACATGAGATCACTCTGCTCTCCACCTCTCTGATAGGCTCTTCTGCAACCAGGTCTATTGCAAAGTTCTCGTTAACCTGCAATTACACAAACATTAAAATGTTGCCTCCTAGAACTATCCTATTCTTTTCTTGAAAGCACAAAAAAAAAAAAAAAGTTGGATAACTTGAGCCCACCCCACCAACCACCTGTTTTTTCTTAATTTATGTTGCTGTTTCTGTTGCAGGGTACGGGGCTAACAACAACAAAATACGTTTTTGGGAGGTTTTCTAAACTTCTCAGGTAGATGATAGCTCACATGCCACAGGAAGTCAAGCTTCATATTAAGGAAGTTCCTAGAACTAGTTTTCACAGCTATCTTAAATCTTAATTCAACACAGATGACATACTAAATAAATGTATACAAAGGAATAAAAGTGTATATAAACACTAGAGGTTTGCATAATCCCAATGCTTTCTGTGAGACTAAAATCATGGTACAAAGGCAGATATAAACCAAAACCAATTAACATGTTCAGGTCAGAAATATTGGTCTAAATTGGGGCTGAAGTGCTTGACAGCCCACAAGGACTGGCTTCCATGCCTGCTTTTTCTCAAAGTCATGAAAACGTCCAGCCAGAACAGATATACTTTGTCCATCAGTAGATCAGTGACAACTCACTGTCACACTAGAGTGCATTTTGAAAGAAAAAAAAAAAGTTTAAAAAAACTTTTAATAAATGGGAGGCCCATTTAGATAACTTGGCAGCAAACGTTTTACATACTTCTGAAAGCACAGCGAAGTGTTGCGGCGGTAGATGAAAAAAAAAAAATGTATCTCTCAAAACATCATATTCGCCAAAAGTTGTGCCTGTGACAACCTTTCATCAAGTGAGATAAGAAATGCGGTGATGCACTGCTCCCGTCAGCTGCTGACTGACAAGGGAACTGTCCGCACAATAGATGCATTACCGTTTACAGTAATGCAATGTCTGAATGAATGACACTGCCAGTAACCTCACAGGTTATGCTAACAGACATCAAGGCACCAATCAAGGCAGCTGAAAGGCACAGCTTCCAGTGCATTAGATTGGTGCTTTCCGCTTCGCCGTCCTCAACTGACAAGTACCCTAAAAACTGCTGTCAGTTATACAAGCAGCACTGCGACCCCACTCGCTGCTTCAATGCAATTCAGAATTCATGTAAATGTATATAGTGTACAGTATAACCCACTCTTCTGTAAAGCACCATTAATTGTCATATTCAGGTCTACAAGTTCAAAGCTAAGACATCACAAAACTATTAAAATGTTTAAAAGTAGGGTCATTTTCTTTATTTTACAGATAGAAGTGTTGATTTAAAAAGTTACCTTTACCAAGGTTTGTGATGTTTGGGTTTCTTTTGCTCCCCCCCAGTTTTTTTTTTTTTTTTTTTTTTTTTAATGTTGTTATGTGAGAAGAAATAGGTCACTTTTTTTGTTTAACATCAAATTATGGATGACATCAACTGAGAACAAGAAATAAATGCAGTATGAAATACCAGAGTGGTCTTAATTAAGTTCTTGTTAAGATTCACTTTGTTACATTTTCTATTTCATCACATCCTTGAATTTGTATGTTCTTTTTGCTGTTTTCTCTATGTGGTACTTCATACCAATTTTCTTCTAACATTCTCCAGAAACAAGAGTGTTACAGTGCAGGTGTTTACTTAGCTTAGGGTTAGGGTTATACAACATTCTAAGGGTGTGTTCACACTGGGTCCATTTAGAGGGTTTGGTTTGCTCTCGGTACGGTTCGGTAAGTTAGTGTGAAGTGTGAACAACAAATGTCTGCTTGGGAAACAAACTGTACTGAGTCCACCTAAAGAGGTCTCAGTCCACCTAAAGAGGTGGTCTCAATCTGTTTGGCAAACGCACCGAGTCTGGTTTGCTTGCTAAACCTCAGTGTGAACAACAGCTGGACATACGTAACAAACTACCAGTATACAATGTAGCACCACTCGGAAGTAAACATTTCTCGGTTTAGTTCACATTCTGAGGAAACAAGTAGCGCAAAAAACTAAAAACGTATCGAGGAGCTACATTAGGTTTACCAGACACTCTGGGAAAATTGAGATTTTAACGGTTTTCAGCCTTAATTTTTGTCCCGGTCGGAAAGATTGAAATTGTTAATCGTCCCGGTTTTGCTATTGTATTTTTTTTTTTTTTTTTTTTTAAGTACAAAATGGTATAATCAGCATGCTCAGCAAGTTAATAGCAGAGTAATGTATTAGGTTGTGTTTGCGCCATTCAAAAATAAAATATAAACAATCATCGATTATTTGTTTCATCATTCTGATTTTGTGTCTACCATGTTTAAATGGTAATAGCTGGTCAATTTTTTTAATCTGGCTTTTTGTACATTTAACATGTTTTGACTACATGATAATATAAAGAAAATAATGACTTGTTATGATCTGCTATAAATTCAGCTGATGTTTAATTTTTAAACGACTATTGTGTTATTTTATATATTGTTATTTTTGTTAACAGCTTCAGAGTTCCTATGGTGCCAGTCCGCAAAATCCAAGGCGAACTGGACAAAACTCAGACAGTAAACCACATTCATCAATCCCTTGCTTTCTTATTTTCTCAAATAATTTACTGTAGACATTCAAGAAATATGTTAAATAAACTGGCTAAGTGCTCTCCCAGTGTTTTTTTTTTTTTTTTTTTCCATAGCAATATGTAAGAATCTAAAACATACTATATTAAAAATCAGAGCACTACATCAATAGTTGCCAATAGCTATGCCTTGCAGGATACTATAAACATCCAGTTCGCACGCCATATAAACGAGTCGAGCACACTTGCAAACTGCACTGTGATCACAAACGAACTCGGCCCCTTTACGCGCAGATAAGTGTGAACAGCGCAAGCACACCAATACACTGTTTCAAACTAAACGAACCAGACCAAGCCCGTCTGTAATGGCCCCCGTGTGAATGCAGCCTAAGAGTTATATTTAGTCTACAGTGGTGCTTTAAACTTCTGAGTTTTAAAAAGTCATCAGGACTGAAACAGAAAATTATACAAAGCAAAGCTAAACAATTATGCCTCACACCCATACCAAGGTACTATTAGATTACATTCTTATTCTTATTATTTTTGGGTAAGAAAGGCAAAAGTGACTTGAAGACGATTTTGATCAGAGAAACAACATAAAGCTTATATGGAGTGGCTCTCAGATGCATTTTGTTTCATTATATAGGTCATGAAGTGTCCTATATAAGACCCGAAGACCTATTTAGAAGATTCAGTTTTTATTTTTTTAAACTGATTAATGTGGGATTTGGCAACATATTTTAAATAGTCAATCATGCAACACTCTCTTTCTACCTTAAAAAAAAAAAAACTTTCAGAAGGCAGACAGTGTGCAAAGACATTGCAACTGACCAATCATCAATTTTGTGCACTACGCAATACCCAAACAAACAACATGGCATTACAGTTTTTTTCAGTGGTGAACCGAAAAAATATACTGTAAATAAAAAAACTGCTGTACAGTTATGCTTCTACTAATGCATATTAAAGTTTTTCTTGTGTACAATGACTGCCTAATTATTATTACTATTATTATTATGATTATCATTATTATAGTTACATAAATATCAAACATCAAGTACCATGATGAATGTTTAATCTTACAAAAAAATGTAAATAATTTGCGTAGATCAATTACTACAGTAAGCTACAGTCATTCTGATTCAAAATGCATCCAGAGTTCTACTTTGCCAGAATCCTAATGTGGGCATTCTTACTTGAAAACAGTGTCAAGTTGAACAATTGTGTATATATATATATATTATATAATATATATATATATATATAGATATATATATATATATAATCAATGTACAATGTATTATAGAAATGTAAAATGGATGTGACTGACGTGGTTTCTTTTTAATAACTGAAAAATAACCGATTTTGCCAAATAAAATAAAAACTGATACCCGGTCCCACCCCTAACTGACTAAAAAAAAAAAAAAAATTCAAGCCCTAATTATAAACTGTATTGCCTGAACTAGTTTAGCCAGTATATTTATTTTGAATGTATTTTTTAGTGCAGCACACAAACTATTAGTTGTTTCCTGTGGCATACTCACAAGGACAAACAAAAACAACAGGCCAAGAACACAAATATATCCATCAGAAAGATCAGGGGACTAGTGAGAATTCATTCAAATCCTTAGCTATTACTTCTTTAATGGATCGTAAATTGAGGTAAATGGATTAACGAAACATTGCTTACCTCTTTTTGTCTTTCAACAAATCTGGCTCGTCTGTAATCTTTCATATCATAAACCTACAATGAAAAGGCAGTGCTTTGATTTGCATATACTGTAGGAAAGCAGTCACATGAAATCTTCTGGAGATATGAGCACAAAGCAAACTTTTAACAAGATGACACTGGCTTTATTATGATATGATGTACAATAATAAATGCAAAAGAATTAAGAATATGCCTCCATGTTATTCTTGCTTGGACAATCTGAATTTTGCTATGCAAAAATGTATTTGGCGATGAACTTTGTAATTCAATAATCTGACAGACATATTGGTCTTGATTTACAAAATTTGATCAATTGTTTGCAAAAATAATAATTTAAAAAGCTGTTAACGTTACAAAACTTGTAACATGCAAGTTAATTTAAAACGTAAAATTGATTGTAACTACTAATGTTGAACCACAAACAATTTGATTTGACTTTCATAACAACATGGTGCATATTTCAGTTATTGAAATTGAAAAATCTCAAGTCTTTTTAATATTGTATACGGCTTCTGCCACAGCCTCCCTGTAATAACAAAAATTAACTCATTGGACTAAATGTGTGTGCCACTGTAAGTGTTGACCATTATCAGCAATATGACGTGATACACCTAGTCGTTTTGCCTGATGGTTGGGGCGTCGACCCACAAGCTAAAAGAGGAACGGTATGTATGCATGAGCTTCAAGGCTCCTTCGCTGTCAGCTACTATCAATATCATCATCACTGACATAATTAACTGATACTGGTATCAGTGCAGTTTTTTTTTTTTTTTTTTTATTATTATTTTTTTTTTTATTATTTTTTTTTTTTTAAAAAAACAACGGTTCTTATGACAAATGCGTCACTGATAGTAACCTGCTGTAGAGCCATTCTCTCATCTCCTCGACCCTGTATTATCACAATGTCACTCTTCTTTCTAGTACCTGCAGGGTCGGTTGATGCGCATTAATAACAGGGATACTATATCACAGTTAATGTTGCCTATTGCGGTACACATTATTTTGTGGTGATTTATTTATTTTTGCACAACCAATGTAAGCGAATGTGTGTATTAATGCTCAGCACATCAATATATAATGATACCATGGACACGCAGGATCAAGGTCCCCGAGTTTTGCTCTTTATTCTGTGTACAGATGAATACAATTGATTTTATTTTTTTTTTTAAATGTCATAAACTCGTACTGCTTTGATCTTGAGATGATTTGTTACACTTAAAACTAAATATTTACCTGTCCCGTATGAGTGATTTTTTCTCCGGTATCAGAAACCTGGACCCCATATGGATGAACTGGGACAGATGAGATTTTTAATGGTGCCAGAATCAGTCTTACATTTTTAATGTTTATGAAAGAAAGCAACCGCTGAGTGGAGGCAGCCATCTTTCCTAGACTAGCACTACCCAGAAGCCCTGTCAGTACCCTTGGCGGTGAGACAGAGCATGGAGAAACTGCTAGGTCCTAATGCTAGTTTTTAAAAAGTTTTATGCAAATAACATTGCTGTATTAATATGAACTTTACTATAGACTGTATGTTTTAAGTTTTCTATTGAAAGACATATAGTACAAAATGGAAATAATATATATATATATATATATATATATATATATATATATATATATATATATATATATATATATATATATATATGTAAATAATTCACAGAACTTTGAAGCTCTTTCTTTTCGTGACTTACTGAGGGCTGAATTAGTTTTATTTGTAATATGGAAACCCCAAAGCTTGTAACGACTGTGAATCGCGGGTACTAGGACCTGGGAAATCCTGAAGGACATGTTTTCATGTTATTCTGGGACTTTCTCAAAGTCAACAGCGGTTTGAATTTGACCGCGCTGCAGCGGATGCCATCGGTTTGAGTGAGAAAGAAGAGTAAATACATTTCTAATAACTACACGATTTTGTGCTATGGGAATACAGTAGGTTTGTGGAAAGTAAATATTGATCACGTATTACAACGTTTTGTTAATGGAAATGGTAGGAGAAAAAACAAAACCTGTTTTGGCAGTGAAACGATACAAAAAGTGGGCCTGGTAAATATACTAGAAAACTGTAAATTAGCAGCTACGTGTTTTATAATAGAAAAAAATAAGTAGAAGAAAGAAATCATGCCTAGAGTATCTGGTGTTCAGAGACTGGAGGTCGGCACTTTATTAGTTAAGAAAAAATGCTGGTGGAAATAAGTCTGGTGTTACCGGCGACAGTGCAGTGACAAGATGAGAAGGCCGTAATGTGTGCAACAATGTGGTACAGATAGTGCAGTCAGTCCAGAGCTGAGAAATCAATATTATTTGTTACACAGTGTAGTTTCTACAAAGCAAACAAAAAAAAAAAAACCTAAAGACTACTAAGTCATACAATTCCGTGCATTAACATAGCGTGAAATTTGAATTCGTTGCAGTTAGTAGTTTCTTTTTTGCTGCTGTTTAATATCTAACCCCGTTTTCAAACAGCAAGTTATTCAATAATAAAATATCATTGTATTATTATTATGCCTTGACGTTTCATAGTTTATTGTTGTGCATTGGACCGTGAAGCACACCCTTTTGATAGTTCAGTTCGTTTAAATGTCATACTTATTTTCATACGTTGTTATGCAATATTTCTATAACTTAGTATCGCGATTAAAATGACTTATTTCTAGTTACACTAAAAAAAAGCCATACAAATCATAAATTCCAGAATGAATATATATATAAAAATGAAATAGTCAGCAAGGCTTCCATGTTGTAAACAGTTATTTTCTAAAATAAGGTAGGACATTATCATACTAAAATATGCAGTTTATCTTTTGCAGGCCCCAGTGCAATGGCGTCCCTGTTGTTGAAGCACATGGTAAATTCATTTTCCAGGCAGCTGTCACACCTGGGCAGATATACAGCAAACCATTCCTCATTTGCCACAATGATGTACAGATGCATGGCCATGGTGCAGCCAAGAATAGTGCCATCTGCTTTCAGGATGTATAGACCTTCTGATGCGCCTTTGCTTGGACAGTGCCAGCATCCATGTTTGCAGCAGTCTGCAGGAATGAAAACAAAGACCGCATTAAAAAGACGCTGTCAGGACTGCTGCTTTGTTCACAGAAGAGGAAAATTATTTGTTTTCTGCAAGACCAATCCTAGACACAAGCAACGCCAAGGCTAAATAAAAGGGGAAAAACAGAATTTGTGGGAATGGAGAATGTCTGAAAAATTTGCTTTTGTTTGATTTCAGTCTTATTGTGAAATAATAAAGAAGGGTAATATTTTTGGCAAAAATTTTGTTTTTCATGCAGTATATGCATTTACAGCAACATCGGTACCCACACGAAAAACTCACCACAAGGCTTTAACATTTAGAATGAGTACAAACAACTAATTTCTGCAAACCGTAGATTATGTTTTTTTTTTTTTTTTTTTTTTACTTCAAGCTGTCATCTTTTATATGTGCAGTAGTGCAGAAATCTGGTCCTGAGAGACTCCTGATTCTCAGTCTAACCTGAATCACTTAATTGAACATGTTTCATTTCCTTCTGGGTCTGGCTGTATACCCCTGGTTTATTGCTTAAAGTGGTGGTATTTGTAAGTGTTTAGTGCACTGAAATAAAAGTGGTTGTATTTACAGCTTCAGCTGTTTTCTTTTTAATCATTATTAGTTATTAATCACAGTTCTTGTTTAGAGGTGATGTAGACCTTGGACACTAACAAACTCTTGACCCTTAATTTGTGTACAAGTATACTGTAACAGAACACACGCACTCCTGAAATAAGCTAGTTATGGTTGGGAAACAAGTTTTGGCCATTTTTCATAATATCAGAATTGAGAATATTTGGAGAAATGTATGTATGGCTCGCTTAAAATGTTTTGTACACATATAATGGATGTAGGTCACCTGCTTGTTCATGGTGCTCTAATTTTGGGATGCACTGTACAGTACTAGCATATTTATTTAAATAGTGAAATCTATGTGCATTTAAAATATCTAACAACTTTTACTCAAATTGTGATATTCAAAACTTAAATTTCAGATATTCATCATTTTGTAAATTATTTTAGTAATACATTACAAAATTGCTGATATTGTAAAAAAGTTGCATTTAAATTGCAATGTTATAATATATATGCAGCCATCAGACATTTAATTTGATATTTGATATCAAAATTAAACCGATATTGCTTATTGTAATTTATTAAAACAGCTTGCAAAATTATATATGTATGGTGTGTTGGCATACACATTACTCAAAACGGGCAGAGGGCATTTACAACATACACTGGCAGCACACCAGATGCTTATTTACTTGTAAGTTATTTATCTTGCAACATAAGGAGTATTTGTGCCAATAAAATAGTAACTGCTAGTTTGCACGCCATGGATCTGAGTCAACATGGAGTAGAATTGTCAACAATGTGTATTACATTTTCTGTTTGAAGGCCAATTATGCTTAGGAAAGTATTACAATAATGATCTGTGATAAGGTGAGATGGTGCTGGGAGTTTTCTTGTGACTTTCAGATGTTTGAGATAAACTTGAAACAACAGAAGTAAAGCCTTCAGCCACTACAAACTACAGTTGTCCTGTGGTTCAAACATACAAGCAAGTGGTTCAAATTAATAAAACAGGAACGTAATGAATTTCAAATGAAAGGCTCACAGAGGGGCATCTTGGCTTATTAGGAAATATATTATTGAGACTGAGTACCTTGCTTTGGAGCCTTCAGTAACTGTTAAACTCCTATTAAAATGTTAATTGTGTCTAGGTAAAAGGATTAATCTGCCTCTAATCAAGCATATTTTTGGACACATCAGAATTCTACTTGACATTCAATCAAATCGCTTTAATATGCATAAGCCTTGTCTTCTATGATTAATGTTACAAGTTATCACTTGACTTAAAAAGAAACTTGGTACTGGTTTGAAATATTATGTTTATTTTATCTAGGCTATTCATTAGAATCTCTTTATATAATCATTTTCTGTTATCGTTATCACATCCTGGTGACTTTAACACGCAGAAGTTAAAAGCACCCTTCTGGCTGCTGCTGTTAACCTGCCCTCTTGCAACTCTCTGGAGAAAGAAATGTCACATTTATTTATTTATTACATTTAATAGGGGCAGTTGGACAGGTGTACCAGCTGTACTGACATTTTTGAAAGCTCTGTTGAGACTGCATGGGTGCTTTAAACTCAAAGTTATATTAAAATAAATACAAAATAAATACATCACAACCAGCCATCTATTAAGAATAAATAGTAATAAAAATGCAGTGTCCATCAATCCTATTAATTTGTACATTAAAAACATGTTCTTTATTTTTTTTTTTTTTGTTACATTGTTACTTAGTTTATACTTCTGTGCACTCTATCAGAAACCATAAGCCAGATAGGCTTGCAGCAATATGGCGTTACACATGATATTGTCGTGCTCTGGTTTAGTGCCGTTCAGTGGTCAATAAGCACAACATTTTTATTTTATTTTTTTTTTCCAAAGAAGAGATTCTAAATTTTGTTTTTGATATAGTATGCCATATTAAAAAAAAATAAATACAAAAATAAAACTGACATACACATCTACAGTATGTGCATAGATTCTTCTTATGTCAAGCAATCCAAATCTAGGGCCACCTAAAATATATATATAATCGGGCAACTAAAGCAAGCCTTAAACATACCCTGTCAATATTTTAACAATCTTAAAACAGAATTTATTTACATAAATGCAGTGATCCATGAAGGTTACCATAACACTATAGGACAATATTAACTGCTTGAGTGGTATTCATCAGAAATTAACTGCCACTAAAATCAATTATCCCACATTCACAAGTCTGTAATTGTGTGGAAAAGGAACCGTTCATCAGATTGTACTGACAGGCTACCCATCACCGACTTTACTTGAGTGGAAGCGACAGCGAGTGGGAGAAGTACAGGCGTGGAAAAGTACAGAGCAGTTTCGAAGCAGAAAGGAGAAATTGCATCTTGAATTGCTTTAATCAGAAAACAGAGGACATTGGGGAAACACAGCAGCAGCTCAAAGTCAAACAGCCGCGTGTGTTTTTCTGATAACAAACAAGCTGAAACTCGGAGCAGCTGATTCAAATTCAGTGCCGTTTTGAGACACGGGCGAGGGGAGGAGCCAACAGCACAGCAGAACAACGCAGGTAAACGAGGCAGTCTTCCCAGCGACAGCGAGTGGGAGAAGTACAGGCGTGGAAAAGTACAGAGCAGTTTCGAAGCAGTTTGAAAGCAGGTTGACGGCTGCAGAAGAAACTAAACTTAAAAAAAAAAAAAAAAACCTCAACATGGTCTTCAAGCCAGTAATCTGTGACACCTGCTTGATGTGGGAAATCCGAGAAAACCCAGCGGAGCTAAACCAAGTGTGTGTAAAGTGTCGCGCGATCCAGGATTTGCATAAACTAGTAAGTATGCTAGAAATGGAGCTGGAAGAAGTGAGACAGCAACAGGATCTTGAGGAACTGGCACACCCACAATTCATGGAAGTCTGCATCACCCCTAACAGACTGAAAGCCACCAGGGAGATAGAAGGTCAGAACAGCTGGGTTCAGGTAGGCAGAAGCAGGGAAAAAAAGAAACTTCGTCAAACACAACCACCAGAAATCAAAACAACCAACAGATTTGAGTCACTTCAGAATTTTGATGAGCAGAACCAACAACAAGAGAATGAAAGGAACAACATCCAGGACCCTATTGACAGTGGTGACCAGACAGCAAAAAGAAGGGAGGTCATGATTGTTGGGGACTCCATATTGAGAAACACAGCAAGTTCAATTCACAGTTTGGACCCCCTTACTACAACAGTGTGCTGCCTTCCGGGAGCCTCGGTCAAGCACATCACTGAAAACGTGGACAGGCTCCTAGAACGAACAGGAGACGACCCGGTAGTAGTCGTCCACATCGGTACAAACAACATTGGAAGAGACAGACCAAAATCCCTGCAAAACAAATTCAGAGAGCTAGGAAGGAAATTAAAAGAGAAAACCAAAACTGTGGTATTTTCTGGTATACTACCCGCACCTTGCAAAGGACCATATGGACAGCTGGAAATAATTAATCAAAACGCATGGCTGAAGATGTGGTGCACACGGGAAGGCTTCACCTATCTTGATCATTGGACCACATTCTACAACGAGGACTATCTGTATAGACGGGATGGACTGCATTTAAATAACAAGGGAACTAGTCTACTCGGAGAAAAGATCCTCGAGCAGGTTCGGAAGCATTTAAACTAGAAAGGAAGGGGGGAGAAATCAACAAAAAACAGAAGGGAGACCGCATCAAAACAAGAACAACAACTCAGGTAAGACAACCATTAAATGTATTTATCTAAATGCTAGAAGTATCAGAAACAAAATTCTAGAACTTGAAGCTACTGCACTAACAGGTAACTATGATGTGATAGGTGTTACAGAAACGTGGTTGTCTGAGAGTGATGGGGACGAATATAATATTTGTGGGTATACACTGTATAGGAAAGACAGGCAGGACAGAAGAGGAGGAGGGGTAGCGCTATACATAAGAAACAGTCTTGAAGCCCAGGTGTTAAACCTGGACAAAGAAAATAAAACCGAATCAATATGGGTCAGAATAACGGACAAAAATTCAAAAGGCATAATAATAGGAGCATGCTATAGACCGCCAGATTCAGACGGTGAGCACAATAATCTGTTATACAATGACATTAGAAATGTGTGTAGCAAAGGAGAAGCCATACTAATGGGGGATTTCAACTTCCCCCAAATAAAATGGGAAAACCCGGTGGGTAGCGCGAAGGATGAAATAGAAATGGTGGAAATGACAAATGACTGCTTCCTAACACAATTTGTGAAGGCACCCACTAGAGGGGAGGCATGCCTTGATTTAGTCTTTTCAAATAACGAAGATAGAATAACTAAAACAGAGGTCAGAGAACCACTGGCAAACTCAGACCACAACATGGTCTCATTTGAAGTGTTTTTTAAATCCCCAAAAGAAATGACTAAAGCTAAGGTTTACAATTTTAGAAAAGCAAACTATGAAGGTATGAAACAGAGACTAACAGAAGTAGATTGGAGTAAAATAGAGAAAACACCCACAGAAGAAGGATGGTTGTTCTTCAAAAATGTAGTACTAGAGGCACAAAACAATTATATCCCTAAAGTAGACAAATCTAAATGTAAAACTAAATTGCCAAAATGGTTTAATAGATCAATTAAAAAAAATATTCAGCGAAAAAAGGCACTTTACAGAGCATTAAAAAAGGACCAAAAAGAAAGTACGCAGAAAGAGTACACAGAACTGCAAACGCAAGTCAAAAAGGAAGTTAGAAAGGCCAAGAGAGAAATAGAAATGAACATTGCTAAGGGAGCTAAAACCAATTCCAAAATGTTTTTCCAATATTACAACAGCAAGAGAACATTCAAAGAGGAGATTAAATGTTTAAGAGATACAAATGGCAAAATCGTAGATGAAGAAAAAAAAATAGCAAATATGTTAAATGATTACTTTTCACAAGTTTTTACAAAGGAAGATACTGACAACATGCCCCACATGTCATCCAGTTCCTGTCCAGTTTTAAATAACTTTAGCATAACTGAGGCAGAAGTGTTAAAGGGACTAGGAGCTCTTAAAATAAACAAATCCCCTGGGCCGGATGAGATCCTCCCAGTAGTACTCAAAGAAATGAAAGAAGTAATTTACAAACCGCTAACCAAGATCATGCAGCAGTCTCTTGACACAGGGGTGGTACCGACAGACTGGAAAATTGCAAACGTAATACCGATCCACAAAAAGGGAAACAAAACTGAACCAGGTAACTACAGACCAGTAAGCCTGACTTCTATTATATGCAAACTTATGGAAACTATAATAAGATCCAAAATGGAAAATTACCTATATGGTAACAGGGTACTGGGAGACAGTCAACATGGTTTTAGGAAAGGGAGATCGTGCCTAACTAACTTGCTTGATTTTTTTGAGGATGCAACATCGATAATGGATAATTGCAAAGCATATGACATGGTTTATTTAGATTTCCAGAAAGCTTTTGACAAAGTCCCGCACAAAAGATTAATTCTCAAACTGAACGCAGTTGGGATTCAAGGAAACACATGTACATGGATTAGGGAGTGGTTAACATGTAGAAAACAGAAAGTACTGATTAGAGGAAAAACCTCAGAATGGAGTGTGGTAACCAGCGGTGTACCACAGGGATCAGTATTAGGTCCTCTGCTATTCCTAATCTACATTAATGATTTAGATTCTGGTATAGTAAGCAAACTTGTTAAATTTGCAGACGACACAAAAGTAGGAGGAGTGGCAAACACTGTTGCAGCAGCAAAGGTCATTCAAAATGATCTAGACAAGATTCAGAACTGGGCAGACACATGGCAAATGACATTTAATAGAGAAAAGTGTAAGGTACTGCACGCAGGAAATAAAAATGTACATTATAAATATCATATGGGAGATATTGAAATTGGAGAAGGAATCTATGAAAAAGACCTAGGAGTTTTTGTTGACTCAGAAATGTCTTCATCTAGACAATGTGGGGAAGCTATAAAAAAGGCTAACAAGATGCTCGGATACATTGTGAAAAGTGTTGAATTTAAATCAAGGGAAGTAATGTTAAAACTGTACAATGCACTAGTAAGACCTCATCTTGAATATTGTGTTCAGTTCTGGTCACCTCGCTATAAAAAAGATATTGCTGCTCTAGAAAGAGTGCAAAGAAGAGCGACCAGAATTATTCCGGGCTTAAAAGGCATGTCATATGCAGACAGGCTAAAAGAATTGAATCTGTTCAGTCTTGAACAAAGAAGACTACGTGGCGACCTAATTCAAGCATTCAAAATTCTAAAAGGTATTGACAGTGTCGACCCAAGGGACTTTTTTAGCCTGAAAAAGAAACAAGGACCAGGGGTCACAAATGGAGATTAGACAAAGGGGCATTCGGAACAGAAAATAGGAGACACTTTTTTACACAGAGAATTGTGAGGGTCTGGAATCAACTCCCCAGTAATGTTGTTGAAGCTGACACCCTGGGATCCTTCAAGAAGCTGCTTGATGAGATTTTGGGATCAATAAGCTACTAACAACCAAACGAGCAAGATGGGCCGAATGGCCTCCTCTCGTTTGTAAACTTTCTTATGTTCTTATGTTCTTATATTTATAGGTGAATATATTAACCCTCGGCAAGATTTGATCCAGTCATTCAACACAGGGTACTGTTAAGTTAATGTGTAACCTGGTCATTTGATATACTGACATTACTAACTACAATACAAGTAAAAAATAAGCAGTCTGCATGTAACTATTGTTACATCTCTAGAACGTAAACATAATTTGAAGAATTTGACCACAGTATATGTTATGTACTGCAGATATATCTGTGTTTTATTCAGAATCATTTTGTAAACATACCAAAGCCTGATTATTGTATTATTGAATTGATTACAGGTTAATCAAACTTGGAGCATTGTTTTTAAGTTTTAATTTGGCTATTATCTATGGAGTGAAAAAACAACATTTTCCTCTTATCAATAAGTAATTGAAAGCTAGATGCTTTGTCCCATGCAAAGGTGTTGATCTATCAGTGGTTTACGCTACGTAAACAGAACTTTTCAAGTGACACAGGCCTTCCATTATTTTGCCTGCAGACTTGTGAAGTTTTGATTGACTTATGTCATGTTTTTCCTTTATGTAGCCCTGTTTTATTCCTGACTTGACTTTACCGACTTGAAATGTATGTAGCCCAAGTGTAACAGGACTTGTTCACCCTGTTGACTATTGTACTCTGCGTTGTGTTTTTTTTTTTTTTTTTTTTTAAGGTGATGACACAAAGACATGCATTTTCAGTATCGCCTTTGTTTTTATTCTGCATTGAAAATGAAAAGAAAAGAAAATTGCATTTCAGTCTGGTTACTGCATCTGCATCCACCTTCCTCTGCGACTTCAAAAACAGGAAAGCAAAGACGATTGCGCATCAGTACTGTTCCCTACATTTGGACTATACCAAAATAACTCAATGTCATTGTTCCGTTGTTTGTTTATTTATTTATTTATTTATTTCCAAACAGACTCCATACAGCGCTATAATAATTAGAAATTCAAGTTAGAAAGTGTTTATTTCCTTAGAAAATTACTACACTGTATATTATACAATTCGCATTACTTGTATAATGGTACTGTCCATTAATCTGAAGCCTTGCGAAGAAAAAAAAAAAATTGCCTGACTTTTAAAGTGACAGCAAGAGCCTAATGAAAATCTAATGAAACCACTATACTACTGTTACACAAGGCCACATAAAGTAATACTTTTTTCAACCGTTAAATAGTAATTTTTAATATGTGTCTTTTGCTTTTTGGCAAATAAAATACTTTAGTGCTGCTTTACAATAACTGATGTTGTTTTCTATTTTGCTCTGTCATCGTACCTTGATACATTTAAAAATGTAATGTCAAACATAAGAGATTACATCATATGCTGTGTTTGCCTTCATAGAATTTCATCTAAGCCCCTTGGTATTTGCTGTGGATTTTATGTTTACTTTAAATTGTTTCTAGCTAGATGCAGATTTAATCTTGCACTTATAAATATTGTACCCTAATAGGATGAACCTTTTTTTTTCTGTTTGGTTTGCCTGCATGGGACAATAACTGAATTTACAGTTTGTGCGAACTTCAAATAATATATGTGAATTTTATAAGCACTATATACATTAACACAGTATTGCTCACACCAACAAACTGAATCTATAATAAAATCAATATGTTCTACATTCACTTACACTCTGCCAAATATAACACATTTTCTTGCTGCTTTAAGTTTTTATGTCTGTTTGACAATACTTCCTCATGCTGATGTATTCTAGTATTCATTACAGATAAACGTTTCTACCAGTACAGAGTAACAGAAAATGTAAATAATCTATTAATTTCCTTTCCTAGCATTTAGCTCATAGCAAAAAGACTTACACCTGGCAAATGAACA
Source organism: Polyodon spathula (assembly GCF_017654505.1). Lineage (NCBI taxonomy): Eukaryota > Metazoa > Chordata > Actinopteri > Acipenseriformes > Polyodontidae > Polyodon > Polyodon spathula. The sequence goes on from NC_054536.1 coordinate 22,970,041, forward strand.
GGACAAATAAACAAAAAAGTATATTTCTTGATAAGAAATAATTTACAGTACATTATAAATATTTGGCTTGTACATTATTAGCTTTCCCAATTTGTTTTTGATATTTTCAAGGTGAAGGCCTACCACTGAACTTTAAGGACACCTCTGTGCTGTATACAGTATTAACTTTCTGAGCTGACTTGAAAATATTCATCAACCTTGTCTTACTAACTTGATATTCAGTTCTTGTGAAAGCCATCACTACGGAAAGGATTAAAACTGAAGTCATCTATGTTGTGTTCTTCCCAACCTATATTTTGTTGCTTTGTGGAACAGATTTCTATAAAAAATTTAAAGTAAGCTAAGTGACTAATGCATTTTCCCAATCTTAGATATGACCAATTAAAAATTAACAATGGAATTAATTAATTTTGATTTCTGCCTGCAGTGGTAAAAACTTGCGTTCCACCTTATAAGTAATTCATATTGATGCAAATTTCTTCTCTGCTTACACCCAAACGACATGTTCCATAAATTCCTTAAATACTTTAAACTTATATTTTAGAGCATGCCGTGATTTCTTTATACTTGTTTGCACATCAGAATGTTGAAAGTTTAATTGTTTTTATTTTCATTTTCTACAACATCATCTAGTATGCATTTTACCAGAGGTAAACAAGCATTCGTAGCAACGTTTCATTTTGTAAGCCTTAATCCTTACTTTTTTCTGTCGCTGTTAGCTGTCATTTTAATGTGTCTACCGTGTCTATCTATAGTGGGTTTAAAATATTATACTGTCATTACAAGAACAAGTTGGTAGATGTTTAAATAATTTATGATTATTTAAACGTGCAATCTTCTCACCATTTTGTCCTCAGATTAATTTTACTTCAGAAAGAAGTTTAGGTAGGATACTACCATTTACCTTAATGAGACTGACTGGCTGCTGTTGATTCAATATTGTGTTTCTTTATACAGTATCTGCCTTTACCTGACTGAGCTGAGAATCCTAATTGCCAGTACGGAACAGCCTTCCTTATGCCCTTCAAATCATGTGACAATGTGACCTTTCAGCTCTTCCACTTTCTCTGAATGTTTTTTGTACAGTAGCCCATCGCGTATCCGACAGCGGACATGTAAGGGTGGATATGTAAAAAGTCAGATAAATGAAGCTTATTTTAAATGCCATTATACACAGATGTAACAATTACTATATTCTCAGAATTATTGGTTTGAGATCCATCTTTTATTAGGGAGCTCCACTAAATCCCTTATTTATTATTAATATTTAATTAGCAGATGCTTTTATCCAAAGCAACTTACAGAAAATTAAACAAAATATAAAAGTATATAAATTACAGGCAATAAAAATGCAAAGCAAGCACATATGTACAATTTATACAAAATAGATATAAATAAAGGGAAATACAAAAAATATATATACATTGGAATTTACAAATAATAATTTAATAAGTGGGTTTTCAGAAGACGGCAGAAATCAGTAATAGACTGAACAGTCCTGAGAAAAAACCATGGTTCCACCAGAGGAGGACGAGGGAAGAGAAGGAGCGAGCACTGGAGGAAGGAGGGTGAAGAGAAGGCATAACAAGTCGGCCAGTAGAGGATGAGCAGTGAGGGCGAGAGGGAATTATTTTTTGTTTATTTAGCAGATGCCTTTATCCAAGACGACTTACAGAAACTAAGGTGTGTGAACTATGCATCAGCTGCAGTCACTTACAACAATGTCTCACCCGAAAGATTGAGCATAAGGAGGTTAAGTGACTTGCTCAGGGTCACACAGTGAGTCAGTGAGTGAGCCAGGATTTGAACTGGGGCCCTTTTTTTATCCATTGGAATATAAGAACAGTTTAGAAAGATATAGGGTATTAGTGCTGTACACATACATTAGTGTTGGGTAATGTTATTTTATTCCTGGTAACTCCCTTTTCCAGAAGTGAAAGTATTTCCTTTTTTTTTCAATTGTAAACACAACTCGCTTTCACATACCTGTAGCCATGTTGCATTAGCGCAGTACACGTGGGCATCGTTGCTGAAGAGCCTGATCATGGCAGATAAACAATTAGGGCAGATATGTGACAGGCAGATACACAACGGATTACTATGAATTGTGAATACATCTGCTCTGCAACAGCTTAAATTCTTATTATTTTGGGCTAACACCTCTGCTCTGTCAGTGTCATCTTAAAAAGTGCAGGCAAATCTATAAAGGTGCATGTCGAATTCACAGAAGAAGGTGGCAAATACAGAAAAACATATGACGGAAATAAAAATGTATGCCGTCATGCTTTTTTGTATTTGCCACCCTTTTAAGATGCTGCCCATTTTTAGATTTGCTTGCACTTTTTAAGATAACTCTGACTTGCACTTTTGGGCCACTGTAATTCTTTCCTGAATCACTTATATGTTTCAACCTTTTGCTTTCTGAAAAAAAAAACAGGATTGACCTTATCATTTTTTTTGTATATACTAAGACTGTCCTCTATAGACACTTAATGAATTCAAATGAATGCACCAAAGCTTAATAAATGGCATAACTAAACCTAAAGTTAAATAAGTTTACATTTTGCAATAGAAAACGTATTAGGTTAATTTAATACCATTAACATTTGATGATGCCCTTTTTCACATAGTTATTTAAATATCATTAAATCTTAAACATATCCCACACATGCTCATTCAAAGTTGATGCCAAAAAAAAAAAAAACATTTTAATGAGAGAAAATAAAAAATGGATAAACTGGAAAATGTTTAATAGCCCTGAAATTGATTTGGTTTTAGTTTTGTAAAATTAGCTACGTTAAGTATTATTTACATTAACAAATAAATAAATAGCAGTGCATTACAGAATGCAGTTAACCCTATTGTTGGGGCACCTGTTCCACTGATGAAAACATAAAATAGGGCTATGATGGAATCTGTGCTCTAGTATCCTAGAAACCTAGCTCTTCACAGCTTATTTGGTAACGTTTGACTTTGTCAGGAATGCATGGGCTAGAGGTTGAACTCATGACCACAGAAAAAGTAATCTGACAGAAAAAATATCTATATGTTTTAGCTTTTTGATAGAGCAGCTATATAGGGCCACAGGTACATAACACTGTAGTTTGGTTAAAATTACTTCTAGTAGGAGTTACTTTTTGTAACACGGCAAGTTTTACCCACTATTTATTGTGAAAGCATGAGAGAATGCTTAGAAGCAAGTAAATATGTTTTTTTTTTTTTTTTTTTTTTTTAACATTGGGTGCATATTACTAATACATATCCTGTTGACAACATAACATAAATACTTCAATCAACCTCCATTTGTAACCTTTGCAGAACATTTCTAAACATATGAAATATAAATTGTCATTTGTAATGGTCCTTTGTGTTGAGGTCTATGGGGACAGTACTGTTCTCCACGAGACAAAGTAAATTGAAATGGTTTCTGCAGGGATTTCTCTCTATACAAAGAAAATACATTTAAACTGACACTGTTCCTCTAATGATCTCCCTTATTATCTTTTATTGAACACAGAATGAGTTACATCCATCAAGATTTTGCATCTTGTACAGTCAACCAGTTGCAGCTTATACATTGGGAATTTACCTTGTTTTAATGGAGAGTAGGTTGGTTTGGATATGGGATCATTTTAGATGGCCAGCCTTGCTGTAAAAATAAAATGTTTTTAATGTAATGTTCCCTTGTGAAAGTGTTCCACGGTACAGTACAAAACAAAGAAACATTGCAGGAAATTCCAAGCCCAACACATCTATTTCATTTAAGCCTTGACTGAAGTCATTTGCATAAATGTGTCTTTGATTAACAAAGACATTTGTTGTTGCATAGTATTTGAAAGTCATAAAACATTATTTTCTTCTTGTAACAAACCATTGCAAACACGAGTCTCATTTGATTTGTTGTGTCTTTTCGATTATTACAGGCATACTGTACATGAAAAGACTGTTCTCCTTAAGGAAAAAAAAATGAATTTACAGTAGAACCAACTGGAAGTGTGCATTCACTCACCCACGAGTGCAATGCCACCACATAGGCGCTCCTATAAACGGTATGCTGGTCATGGAGAAGGTAAAAGCCACAAGGTTTTTTTCAAGCCAAAGGAGGCTGAATGACTGAGCAAGCTGCAGAAATACATTTAATTTAAAAACAAGCACAGATTTTCATGGACGTTTAAATCTGTGTTTTTGCTACAGTTACAATTTCAATGGTAACTTAAATGTAGCCTTTTCCCATTTATAATACTGTTTTAAAGACTTTAGAACTGTGCTGTATCTTTGTAGTATTTGCCAGATTGAGGATGTTGATAGTAGATTTATTAAAACCATTGAAAACTAATTTTCAGAGTTACAGACATTTCAAACTTACAAACAACCTCCATTTCTGCTGTGTTTTACTGGTCTCATAATTAAGCAATAGAACCCAAAGAAGAATGCTTTACAATCTGATAAGTTCTACCTTGTGTCATTAAATTTCCTGATCACCCCACCCCTTTCCATAGCAGCCTGTATGTTGTGAGGTCTAACTATCGTTGCCTGGATCTGGTACGACTTGGAAAAAAGGTAGCTTCTACTTCTTTCACACTCCACACCTGGACCACGGCAGGGCCAATGGCAATAGAAAAGGAGTATTCATGCTGTAGCACTTTCTAAGAAAATAGTTGAGAGAACATAGACTGTTTTGACAATGGGTGCAGCATTTCACTATATTATGACCAGACAAATTTCCGCCTGTGCATGTGTATGGAGAGTGATAACTGGGCCTCTGAACTAGCTCCTGTACTATACTAATGATGTCACTCATGGCGGAGCACTTGACATTTCCTGCCTGATAAACCACAGCTCAGTACTTCACAAGCCTTGCCATCAGTTTTTCTTTCACACCAGACAGGGTACTAAAACTTTTCAGGAACTCAAAAGTGTAATTTGACCCTGACAGCAGGCACTAGACGAGGAATGATGTCCAGAGCTTTTAAGATTAAGATGAGAGCATGGGTCAGGGTTACAGTTAAGATACAGCGGTATTCGATTGAGTGATAATCTGCTTATCCAGCAATAAGTATACATTGGATCTGTCTATCCTGAGTCACTGCTGCCTAGCAAAACACACAAGGGATGGATAACATTACACTTATACACTTAGTGCCAACTGCCAGGATTAATGTGCTGCAACCTTCACAGTGAGATACATCTGGTGTGATGGATATTGCACTAATGGATCAAAAGAAGAATTGTATTAATACAGAAAGCTACAATAAAGGTTAATACATCTTTTCATCTGCTTACATCCATTTCTTTTTCACTGGAGAAGCTAGAGATCATTCGTGACTGCTTTAGGTCTGGAGTCTAATAGCTTTAGTTTTCTTACTTCACTTGGATAAAATGCATTTTGTTAAAAATTGAAGAAATTAAATTAATGATTTGCCTGGTATACAATAGTGCAATCACAGCTGACATACATTCCTAAGTATGAAGAAATAGGATAGAGGTGCCATCTAGTGAACAGCTAATCTGTATCTTGTAATTCTGCTATATACTAGTTGTGCACTAGAGGGTGCTGGTTCTTACTAATAAAAAGACACTTTGCCTGATCTAGCCTATGTTACATACATCTATGGCAGTGAACTAGAACTGAGAGCAGCTACTGAAGAGATACACTTAATAACAGACTGACAGGTATGGCTGAGTGGTGACATCAGGCCAGAAGCAGGAACAAAACACAAGCAAGTTACTGCAGTGCGAAAAGGCGCTGTGGCACCGTTTATTCATACAAAAAATAATTAAAACATTGAAACAAAACACACTGTACACAGCGCGCGTATAAAAGTTTAAACAAAAACAAATCTCGAATATAAAATACAACAAAACCCAGGTCAGGCTGGGCAATCACCTTCACTGATCCTATACTGTTTTGTTTTTACTTTCGTTTCTTTTTCTCTGCTCTCACTTCAGTTCCTCCTCCGAACAACCACATGGAGAGCAGAGAGCTGCAGGCTTTTATGCAAGTGATCATCTCCCAATTGGCAATAAATTAAACAATTAATTAAATAGGGAGATGGCCACCTTCTGCACAAGGTTATTTTTTAATGTGGATGGGGCTTCCCATCCCTGCTGTAACACCATACAAAAACAAAACAAGCATACGGCTACGCCATCACAGACATTTAAAAAAAAAAATACAAATAAACACTAACACAGCTTTCGCCGTCATTTAAATACATAATAAATCATCATAATACAAATCTGTCACAAAGACGGCTGCAGTGGGTAAAGTCAGACCAGAAACAAGAACCAACGCAAAATAAACAGAGAGGTGGAGTTTTGGTGAAGCTGAACGCTTGCTTGCGCTCAGCATTTAATAAATGAACAGACAGTAAATAAAAGGTTTGAAAGACAAACAAAACACAGGACACGGCATTTGAGGCCAAAATAAATAGACAAACAAAACGGATTAACACAAAACAAACAGTGGATGAACAGACAAGCAAAACACGGTGAGTCCGAACAAACATGGTGCTGGTCCTTCCAGCACGAAATAGCAATTATGTGCTTGAATTTAAGTTACTTTCCTTTTTTACTTTCTCCTCTCCACTCCCGTTCTCAACTCACCAAACAGACAACCCAGAGTGAGTGAAAACATGTTGCTTTTATGTAGTTGTACCGAGACTCGATTGCTAATCAATCATTCAATTGGAGTCTCGGTACAACTGAACATGAATTAATAAAGTGCAATTCCCCGGGCTCACGTATTACTAATTTTTCCTGCCAATGAAGTGCTGTGCAATCCTCATGCCTAAATACAAATATACAATTTAAATCACTTGTGTTCATAACCCATTTATATCCGATGAACCATATACACAAGCATTAACACACTACACGCAACATACAACACAAGTAAAAAGCCCAGGGGTGGGGCCCTTTGCCACAAAAACAAATATACTTTATTGGAGCAGGGCTTTACCCTGCCCCCTTATTCTGTACAGGGCCCTGTCACAAAGACGGCTGGAGTGAGGGACGTCAGACCAGATGTGGAGTTGGGTGGAGCTGAGCGCCATCAGCAGTTAATGAATTAACGGAACAGTAAATAAAAAGGTTGTAACAAACAAAAACACAGGACATGACACATTTTCCAAAACAAAAGAGACACACAAAACAGACTACACAGACAAACACGGTGAGCTTCTATTTAACAATTACTATTATTATTTGTATTATTACCTCCATCTCCAATCCCATTCTCCACTCACCGAACACACAACCCAGAGTGAGTGAAAACATGCAGCTTTTATGCAGCTGTACCGAGACTCTATTGATAATCAATCATTCAATTGGGCAGGCTCTTTGCTACAGGCCCCTAGCCCTGTTACATAGGCTTATAAAAAAAATAAAAATAAGCCACCCAGAACCACTGGAAACATCATTAAAAAAGTTAAGGGGAAAGTAAAACAAAACAAGAAAATGTCATTTGAAGTTGCTTTTTAATTGGAAATCGATTATTTGGGCAAGAGTAGAGTAGTATTACAAGCGTATCATCTTATTTCCCATTTCTCTCGTAGTGTCAACCTAATTAATGGTTAATCTACCTAAAAAACCTTTATACCCATTTATTACATTTAAATATTTTCTATCCATCATATTTATGAAAAAAGTGACAATGTTAGCTTTTGTTATATAAGAATTTATCTCCTCAGTAGAAAAAAAAATGTGGTTAATGTGCTGAAGTTCTCACTTGTTGAGAACAACATTTTCTTTCAATTGATTATGATAAGAGAAGGAAAAAGACAAGTGAAGTGGAAGGGGCAGAATTCTCACATTAAAAATGACCAATCAGTGCAATACTTGTCCAGTTCCTAGTAATTAGCTGCTCTCCAACTTGTCTTAAAGGATCCCAAGGACTCAGCATCAGCAATATGGCTAGACAGCCAATTGTGCTGACCTTAAAGTGCTGGCTACAGTACTTTTGTCATCTCTTTTAAAATGTTAAAGACTCCAATCAAGTTCCCTCTAATTCTTTTTTGTTCTAGCCAAAATAAATGTGCATATTCAAAGATAATGTTAAATTCTAATAATAATAAAAAAAAATCTCCTTGAAATTATTCACCCTTTCTTACTTTCTACACTCCTACCTTGATAAAAACAGCTTAATTGTTCTTCTCTGTCCTGCTCTTCTCCAGCACCTCTGCTGTACCTGGTATTGTGCCAGCAGTATCTGCCAGCGGAAAGGGTCTGCTTATAATACTATACAAATATAATGCATATACACATACAGCATTGGTACAATACCAGCATCATTTTCTTTTTGCTATCGCCTTCAGCTACAAGGCTCATTCTTTCCTCTTTTTGTGTGCCATTTGTCTTCTTAGCAGCCACAGAAAAGTCCACTGGTGTCTTAAGCCTAAAACCTGATTCCCTCCAATAACACGCTCATAGGGGTGAATAAAAGCAATGAGATAGTCAAATTTTATTAATGGCTTACTGTGACAGGGAGCGTGAGGATCTGAGCTGCAAATCTCCCTCCCAACCCAAGAGGGCACTAAGCAGAGGTACTTGCATGCCTGTTCAGAGATGAGCCGGCTTGGAGGAGAGGGGCGGAAAAGGAAGTCGGCCATCTTGGTGCAGAGCGGAATGACAATATTAGGGGACAAGATCACTGTGATCAGCTGTGTTGCATTAGACAACTGGCAGGTGTGCTGAGTTGCGCTGATCATGGGGTGGAGTCCCCTGGTATATAAGGCCTGTCATTTTGTAAGTGCGAGGCTTGTTGAGGTAATACTGGACCTAGGTTCCTGAGCTGTGTGTTTGTTTATTTGGGTATTTGTGTACTACATGTTTGTGTTTATTATCAGAGTGATCCCTGACGCCAAGGAGCTGCCGCACCATTGCCAGCACTTTTCACCTTGGACACCACACACCTGGACAACAGAACTGGACACTTAAGCACCTGAGCACCTGCAATTTTCACCACCCTAGGAGTGCACCCAAGGAGCTGAGAGGGACTCGCTCTGTTGGAACTTACAATGGCTTGTGATAGTATTGACCCCCCTTGGCATTTTTCCTATTTTGTTGCCTTACAACCTGGAATTAAAATTGATTTTTTGTGGGTTTGTATCATTTGATTTACACAACACGCCTACCACTTTGAAGATGCAAAATATTTTTTATTGTGAAACAAACAAGAAATAAGACAAAAAAACAGAAAACTTGAGCGTGCATAAGTATTCAAACCCCCCCAAAGTCAATACTTTGTAGAGCCACCTTTTGCAGAAATTACAGCTGCAAGTCTCTTGGAGTATGTATCTGTAAGCTAGCCACTGGGATTTTTGCCCATTCTTCAAGGCAAAACTGCTCCAGCTCCTTCAAGTTGGATGGGTTCCGCTGGTGTACAGCAATCTTTAAGTCATACCACAGATATGCTGACACCACCATGCTTCACTGTGGGGATGGTGTTCTCAGGGTGATGAGAGGTGTTGGGTTTGCGCCAGACATAGCATTTTCCTTGATGGACAAAAAGCTAAATTTTAGTCTCACCTTCTTCCATATGTTTGGGGAGTCTCCCACATGCCTTTTGGTGAACTCCAAAAGTGTTTGCTTATTTTTTTCTTTAAGCAATGGCTTTTTTCTGGCCACTCTTCCGTAATGCCCAGCTCTGTGGAGTGTACGGCTTAAAGTGATCTTATGGACAGATACTCCAATCTTCACTGTGGAGTTTTGCAGCTCCTTCAGGGTTATCTTTGGTCTCTTTGTTGCCTCTCTGATTAATGCCCTCCTTGCCTGGTCCGTGAGTTTTGGTGGGTGGCCCTCTCTTGCCAGGTTTGTTGTGGTGCCATATTCTTTCCATTTTTTAATAATGGCTTTAATGGTGCTCCGTGGGATGTTCAAAGTTTCAGATATTTTTTTTTATAACCCAACTCTGATCTGTACTTCTCCACAACTTTGTCCCTGACCTGTTTGGAGAGCTCATTGGTCTTCATGGTGCCGCTTGTTTGGTGGTGCCCCTTGCTTAGTGGTGTTGCAGACTCTGGGGCCTTTCAGAACAGGTGTATATATACTGAGATCATGTGACACTTAGATTGCACACAGGTGGACTTTATTTAACTAATTATGTGTCTTCTGAAGGTAATTGGTTGCACCAGATCTTATTTAGAGGCTTAATAGCAAAGGGGGTGAATACATATGCACGCACCACTTTTCCGTTATTTATTTTTTAGAATTATTTTAAACAAGTTATTTTTTTCATTTCACTTCACCAATCTGAACTATTTTGTGTATGTCCATTACATGAAATCCAAATAAAAATCCATTTTAATTCCAGGTTGTAAGGCAACAAAATAGGAAAAATGCCAAGGGGGGTCAATACTTTTGCAAGCCACTGTATGATTTATATTTTTGTTGTTTTGAACTGTGTTTTTTTTTTTGTTAATAAAGTTCACCCTACTATTGTGGTAGGGTATTTGCAAATTCACAAGTGACTCTGTGACGTCTGCTCCACACCCACACCCACTGCACCGTCACACTGCACCGTCATTGACTATTAACAGGTGAAAAGAACTGATAGGGGTGGTTGTCCTGTACAAATCGGATGAGCTTTGATTATATATAGTTTGTTACTGTTTATTGCTTATATCCAAACCATGCATTATATATATATATATATATATATATTTTTTTTTTTTTTTCATGGATTTGTATATAAACAATAACAAGTAGTTGTCATGCCGTTAAACACCTATAAATACCTCCAATGTTTTGATTCAAACACATGCTCCCTTGAGAAAGAAATGTACAACATATCAAAACGTTGGGCAGCTGGCTCTTTGAGCTAATATATATATATATATATATATATATATATATATATATATATATATATATATATATAGCTAGTGTCTTTTGGTCTTTTGGTTATCAAACCATCAAAGAAATGTGTCCACTATCATCCTCCTCCAATGAAAAAAAAAAAAACAAAACCTTTAATTATCCAGCCACTTCATATGGCAGGTCATTAATAAAACCTGGTTATCTACCCACAACTCTGGGAGTTTTGTTCTTATCTTCCTTATCTCATAAAATATTTGGGAAATTCTTTATAGGAAAAAAAAATTCAAGATGGTTCCCAGCAGATATTTAAAATGTGGCTACAAGATATTCATTGCCTTATAGAAAAGTTCCATCTGTGTGTTCTAACAACGAATACAACAGAATTACAAGGCTTACTTTCATAAACATTGATGGATCGAACCAACCTGCAAATGCAGATAAGGGGAACATCACTGAGAGGTTTAGTTATAGTAAATGTATATTTAAAGGGCTAGAGGTTACATATGCATTAGTTGAACTTTTACCATATACATCAATGACAAATAATAAAAATGAATAGTCAATAATAATGCGGTAGACCAGCAAATGTACTTTGACCTCGCATATATTATTCCTTTGTGTATTTATTATATAAAAAAAGATATTGAGGAATTTTAACCCTTTATCCATTCATTTCAGTAGCATCAGCAAAGTTATGTTTGCAAGCAGATTTTACAACCAATTCACGTTGTTTCATATGTTGTCAGAATTCAATGCTTGGTTTCTATCTGACAGCCTCAATAGACATCAAAAAAGGGATTTTTTATTTTTTTTCTGTAAAGATCATTAACTGTGAAAGGACTTGTTCTTGTAACAAGTGTAAACAAAAAGCAGAAATCAATTAGATGCCTAATCACTACGGTAACACTTTACATTAAGTGTCTCTAATAAATCCATGTGTACTTATACATAATTATAATGCATAGTTACAATGTATTTTTTTTTTGCATGGAAACAGATAAGAAAATCGACAGTATAATTTTAAATGCATTAAGGTGAGTAATAAACTCCATTGTGATTTAACAGTTGGTTCAAACAATTTAACAGCAAATGATGGATTTTCTTTCTGTATAATTCTGTGTAAATAAATATAAAACTATAAAGGGGCAACAATATTAATCCAGTCTAATATATAATCCAGCTATATATAATCCCAAACAAATAACTTTTCAAACAGGATTTAAAAGATTCAATTGTGCTAGCAATCCTGATATGAATCAGGAGCCAGTTTCAAAGATGAGGGGCATTATAGCTAAATGCCTTGGATCCGACAGAGTTCAAGCGAATTTTAGGGACTGTCAGAAGATTAGCATTTTCCAATCTCAGGGACATACGGGCTCAGCATATCTTGAAGATAAGAATGTCCAAGACAATGTAAGGCCTTATAGGTAATAAGAAGAACAATAAATTAATAATAATAATCTTGTTTCATATGGCGTTTGAAAAGCCAACAGGCTACAGTTGTAATTTTAGTTTTATAAGACATTCCACAGTATCCGGGGCCGCTGTGTGGAGTCTACTTATTCCGCCAGAATCCGCATTTATTGGGCAATCATCAGTGATGGGCCTGAAGGTTTGCACCTCACTGCATTCTTTGCTTGGTGAGTCCTTGAGCTTCCATTTATGGAAAAATTATCCACACCTCCCATGGGTTGTTCAGACACAGTTGAGAGCAGTCCACTGTCGTCCGGGCAAGGAGAAACCAGGCTATTCCTTAGTAAGATCTCCGATAAGGTCCTTGCTTGGGGCAACACTGTTTTTCCACATTTTGCGCCATTGGGTGGTAGGGTCCTATCTGGCCGACAAAAGAGTCAAGGTATTTGTCCAGAATGGCAGTCTCGACTTCAGACAGGAGGGTGGTAGGGATTTGATGTCGATGTGCAAAGGAAGATCTGGATTTTCCAAGATCTTCTTATAACCCCTTAAGGTTGTAAGGGTTGTAGCAGGATGTACGCGAGCGCTGCCAGCCACGGCAGCAGTGTAGATTTTGGGGAGCTACTTACCACACAGCGCAACATGCAGGACTTCTCGAGTACTGTCAGATCCACTTCCAGAGTTCTCTCTGCTGCCTCCGCGCAATGTCGACCACATAAATGAACTTGCGAGGCATTGTTGATGGGATGTCACTGGTATAGATGTTGAATAAGGCCGGAGCCAGGACAGACGCTTGTGGGATCCCATTTTTCAACCTCCATGTGTGGCTCTTTTGGTCACTAAGATGCATGCTGAAAGTTCGGTTGCTCAGCATTGCGGTGATCAGGATTATAGGGCAGCATCCAATGATATTTATCAGCTTCAGCAGGAGAACCTTCTGCCACACGGCATTGTAGGCAGATGAAAGGTCGATAAATGCTGCTGCTGTTTTTAATTTCTACTTGTATCTGGTCTCAATGTGGCTGGTCAAAGCCAGCACCTGGTTGCAACAGTTTCGACTGACTCGGAACTGTGCCTGCTCTCTGGGGATCACTTCCTCAAGGATTGGGTTCAACCTTTCCAGGAGAATCCGCTCTATCAGCTTTGAACAAGTGATGAGGAGCGAAACTGGCTGGTAATTCTTTGGGTCGGCCGCATCTTTTCCCAACTTCAGGATGCCGATGATCTTGGTGTTCTTCCACTCATTCTGGATTATGGCAGATGCATGGATGTTTGTGAAAAGTTCTATCAGCCATTCATATACCTTCAGGCTCAGGTTCTTGAGGAACTCTGGGTAAACACTACCAAGCCTGTTGCTTTGCATGGCCTTGTGTCTGCAAGGCCCTTGTCTGCCTCGTCCATGGAGAACAGCACCGACAAGGGGGAGTAGGGCTGGCTCTCCGATAGGGTGTGGTACAGATCTTTATGAACTTGCCGCCTGATGTTTTTGTCCGTCGGTTCTTTGGAATTGATGACCAGTTGTGCACCAACAGCACCGTGGCCTTACTTGCAGTAGTTTGTAAGCCGCTAATGCGGCACCACTCAAAGACGAAAAAGCCTCTATGTTTTGTGGCTTGAACTTCGGAAATCAAGCATTTTGCACCACCTCTTCGTTCTTTCGGAGTTAAAAGACTCCAGAAGTGCCATCACTTTGTCTGGGTTTTGTCTGCTTTGTAACACTGAAAGACCAGCAAGGGGTGAATGCTCTTCAGAAGCCTCGTGCAATGTTGTCCATTGCGGCCTTTTGACAAGGCCCACGAACCGTCCGAAATTGGCCAGTGTTGGTGGGATTTGGCTGATGGTTTTCTCGACTGTAGCTGAATAACCTAACCAAATTCCAGCGCGGTTTTGGTACCGATTGAATAACCTGAAAGATAGCAGTGGGAGGCCCTCCATACCCAATGATATGAAGGAGAGATCCGGGGTGTAGCGCTTTCTTCATCAGGCTGGCTGAATGTATCAGGTTCTTCGGTGTCGTAGAGCAGGTGTTGGTCTTCGGCTGATGGCTGCAATGTTAGCTGCTTTCCTGTTGCATCATTCTTTTTGTAGCCCCACGAGGTGTGGTGGCTATTGAAAACACCTACGTGTATTGTAGGGTGGCTTGTTGGTGATAACACCATTCTGTGGGTGGTGGCTTATACAAGTTCACCACAGTAAGTTTGCCGAGCTTGATGGCTATGGTGAACGGATCGGTGATGGGTAACATTTGGATGGTGTAATTCAGGTCATGTTTGACGAAGGAGGTAGGTCCATGTTTCGGATGATGGCTTGAGGTCCATAGCCACTTCCTATCTGAGGATCCTGGGATGCATGTAACTGTTCATGTTTTTCCAGCCGGCTTCGTTCAGGTAGCTGTCGGGCACCCACGGACGAGGCATCCGGCCAAATTTATCTTTCACTCAGACCCTGAGTGCCTTCCACAGCCATCGGACCCTGAGCGCCCTCACAGTTCATAAATCATCTGAAATTGCAATCATCATCATTCATTCATTGCCATTTATTTGCTGCCATTCATTCATTGCGGATTCTGCGTGCTGAAATATCCCTTCAATCACTGTGTGTATAATTGTACCATGTTAAGTTTCCCACCTATGTATCTATTTTATAATGCATAATGTCTTGGCAGGGCAACTTCTCGAACACCAAAATGTATTTAAAAATGACCAAGGGGTATATGAATGACAAATTCATTGAACACTGCCTGATATATTTTTATTTGAAATGTTTTTCCACCTGGTCCTTAAATGCAGTAATTATTTGCCTTGGTGTATTCAAATACTGTATCTTGTTTGTGACAGTCTATGTCTGTTTATTATTGACTCAGTTATGTTTTGTCAAATTAAAATTTTATGCAGATGTGAATTGAGCATCCAAGTAAATTGGCAAATAAAGTATTTGATGTTTTTTTTTTTTTTTCCCCAGCACTGCTGGGCTGTATGAGAACCTGCAATATGTAATCTTGATTTACCTCTGAACAAAGATGCCAGACTGCACCAAATTGACAGTTTGCATTCAGTCATCGTCAAAGACTCTGAGTTCATACAAGGCCATCTATCAACAATAGTTCAAATTCCCTTCCACTTTTACAAAGTAGATTAATTATAACATTTGTAATCATAATTTGGCTTCAGTGCACGTTAGCCAGCAAGTGAAAAGCGGAAGCTAGCAATAAACAAAGAAGGGAAAGATTACATTAGAAAGCTGGCAAAACTACTCATAACTGTCTTTTATTAGCAGAGCTGTTGAAAAAATATTTTCAAGCACTTTGAAACAGTAGCACAGTCAGCTGTGTTCTCAAACAAAGGGCTGCATTCAACGGGATATTGAATATAAAAGGTTGTGCTCATTCAAAACATTCTTTCATATGCATTCCTATGTAATTTAATTCTCAGGAGGAACATGACGTTTGTTGAGCTATGAGTTAAAATGGACAGTTTTTTATTTTTATTTTTCATTAAGCATAAAAAAAAAAAAAAAACTGGTCTCTTCAGATGATTATAATGTAGAGGCCTCATCTGAATCTCATAACAAGTGGAATGCAGGCACCAAATTAGGAACTTAATCAGCCAACTCTGAATGTGTAACTTCAAGTAATTAACAAGTACTTCAATGAAACTGGCCAGCCTTTAAGTTACTAAGGCAATAATGGTGATTAAGTAGCACCATGCAGTGCTGTCTTATTTTATTTCATACAATTAAACCTAGCCCTAATGCTATAGCTACTTCAAGCTCTGGATTAAATTACGCATTGTCTTTGCATACAGAAAAAAAAAGGACTGGACTGAAGGGCAGATGAAGCATACAGTTAATAATAGCAATACAATATTATTGCAGGTAATTGCTATTGCATTTACCAAGTAACTGCCTGTTTAAGCTCCCCACATTTTAATGACATAAAGAGTGGTGGATCTACAAGATATACTGCCACTGTTTTACTATGCTAGCCCTTCAGGTGTTTTCTCTAGGGGTGATGTGTTGACCCCATGAACATTATTACATACAATTCATTTCCAGTAAAATATGGTCTTCTAAAAATAAGGTTTATTGATTTTGCAGAGATAGTATTCATATCAGCCAATGCTTACGTGATTAAAATAAATCCCTGAATGATTACCAATGATTTTGATAGGCCAGAGTATATATTGTATATAAACCAAAAATATTACATTTCCCCATTTAAAGTAATGGAGACAAGCTAAAATAATATTCCATATGACTCTTCAATTAATTATTGAGTAAATAATGCCTGACTTGTAACCTTACAAATGACAGTTGTTTAATTTACAACTCTCTGTTATTGACTGTGCTCTGGTTTAGCTGTATAACAGTGCTGGTCAAAGTATTAACAATAATAAAGGTTGTCTATCTCTCAAATGTTTAGCCAATTCAAATGAAGTAATCAATACCTTGCATTAATTATTCAGTGCCTGGCACAGCTTTTGTGAGTAGTGTTCACATTTAATTCCCCTAATCTTTATTCATTATTATTATTATTATTATTATTATTATTATTATTATTATTATTATTATTATTATTATTATTATTATTATTATTATTATTATTATTTATCAAGGGATATATTAGTCTGCCCTCATTCCTACTGGGAATAGACCTAGGATTACACCATAGACAGCAGAATGAACACATTCCTCTGAGTTCTAAGCCAGTCATGCTTAAGTACCTCTGAGTACATGTAGAGTTGTTTTAAATGAAGCAGCTGTATTGACGGGGTAGCAACTCTTGGAGGTTAGAACCCAGTAGCAGATACTAATAGCAGCCGCCTCGTTTTAAATTCATAAGAACCCTCCCCACTGTTTTTTTTTTCTTCATCCTCGAAGAGGCTCTGCACCCCCCCCCACACCCCCCTTTGCATATTCATTTCATGTTAAATTGATGGATTAAATTATCCCAAGCTCAAAATCAATCCTGCACATATTCATTAGACTGGACCAAATCCCCTAGCAGGGATAAAGCGCAGAAAATGCATTTAGGGACGTTGATAAGGCCGGGCCCATTATATGTCATTTATAAAGAAAGAGGCAAAAAAGCTTTTGGAGACGCTCTATCAGCTATTAAACAGAGACATTGCATGCACAGAGAGATTGATGATTAGCATTTCCATTCTTGGGGGGGGGGGACTCTGTCTGGGTTGCCGATAACCAGAGAAATGCCTGCATCTTTCTCTCACATAATTATTTCTGCTGCTTCATAGGGAAATAAATGTCCAGCATAGGCTTGTATCCCTTTGTCTAGCGCTCTATGTAATCGGTAACAAGTGGACAACATCACAGCCCTTATGTCGCAGTCTTAAACTTGCAAGCCACATCTGTATACAGGTCTTTAAAGGTGGAAATTGACGTGATTAAAAAAAGATCAGGTATTGGTTTTGTGTAACCTTTGCACTGTAATCACAAAATGTAACACACGTTTAGAACAGCGTAGCAAACCTATACACCTATACACTGTGATGAATCCCTTAGAGTGGTGCAGATAGTCATTAAATCCATTAAATAAGTACAATCTATAAAATCTGTAAATGTTATAATTAGTTGTTTTCTATTCTGTTTCGTAAGTTATTTTAGAAACTAAATGAATACTTCTTATTCACCAGATTTTTTTGTTTTTTGTTTTTTTAATGAGCATAATTATGATGTATGAATTATGAAGTTAGTACTGGTAAGCTTCTGCTCTATTAATTATAATTAGCCTCACAACTCCAGTGACTGCAGAATACAATGAATGGTACAAAAATGTGGTCCCTATTATGAAAGTGCTGAGAGAAGTCAATGGACATTTACTAATGCATATTAGAATATCAACTGTCTGAATTTATTATTTGGGAGTAACACCAGATAGCAACAGCAGACCATGACAACACTGTCACAGAGGCGTTGTCCTATAGCATGTCTATATTGTTTCCACATTGGATTATGTGTGTCCTTGTTATGACATTACCAAAAGCCAAATGCAAAAAAATCCCCAGATATTGTAGGCACTCCATAGTAAATAACAGAATGATCAATGATTTGAAAGCTTTAAGCATCTAGGTTAATCTGCATTACAATGCACTCAGTTTCTCTGGTCAGCTGGGTTTTGAACCATCTTTTGTGCTGTTTTTTATTTTTGTTATTATTGTTTATATATATTACTGAATTAAACACACACACACACACACACACACACACACACACACACACACACACACACATATATATATATATATATATATATATATATATATATATATATATATATATATAGAACTGAGGTCCAGTAATCAGTCTTCAGATGACATTTATATATGTCAACATATATACAGTTGTATCTCTCAGGGTTGGTCTCAGGGTTGATATTTAAGGCATCGTTGTACAGAATTCAAAGTGGTTGTTGGTACAATATCTGTTATATTTGGATCATATATATCATCAGTATTTGACACTGCTGATATGATGCTGATGTGAGACTGACTTCAAGGTCACTAGTGTCACCTTTTTAAGACCATACGTAATCTGAGATTGGCAATCTAGTGTTCAACAACCTCTTGACTCTCTACATGTATTTTATTTTGTTTAATGTGCATACATGATGGCCTGTACAAAAAACAAAAAAAAACAAAATGTAATTTTAAATGACTAAGATTTTTTTTTCCTTGTAATGCCAAATATTTCAATAATTGTGTTTGTGCATGTCAACTCGATCAGTCATTTAACAGAAATGATTGTCCCCCTGCCAAGGGTAATGCATTCCGAATTGTAAAACACAAAAGACTATATATATATATATATATATATATATATATATATATATATATATATATATATATATATATATATATATATATATATATAAACCCATATTTGTTCTGTTACATCTTTGTTAACAATGAATGACAAACATTTGTGTTAGTGGGAGGATTTGATTTTAAAATAAAATATTGGGTATATTAGTGATATTTTGTTAAACCTATGATAATGAAATGATGTAAGACTGGTCAAATTGAAAAATGTATTAACTTTGTTGGTGCTGCCTAAACACAAATGATTGTTCACTGGTACCTGTTGTATCAGTTTAGCATGGTTTGTAATATTGGGAGTTTTTACATTTCACTTATGCTATGTCTTCACAAAACTTTACTACACTCTATTCTGCTTCTTTACTATTTCATAGTTCACATTCAATGAAATATAAAGGCTTTGATTTAAAATGATATGCAATGATATATGTCAGCCCATGGCATAATAAACAAGGCTTTCTGGACACTTCAGTTTTGCTAAAACATGGAAAGTGACTTCTTAGTACAAATAACTACAGTAGTTTCCTTCCTAATGCTCATGTGGAGTCCTGGCTTAATAAGTTCCTAAATGACAAGTAGTGTAGGATTCATATTATTTTAAAGAACTTATAATATGCCTTTTCAGAGAGGTTTATAAAATCCAGCTATCAACAAACTACTATACCAAGCCCACCATTTTGTCTGTGCCAGATCCCAGCACATCTCTGCTTCATATTCTTCTCCTGTGCTGAGGTTTACAACACGAGAGCTCCACCAGTTGTCTCTGGGGGAGATTGCAGTCCAGCTTCTACAATAGAACTTCTTTAGTCATTGAAACTAGATCAATTTTAATGTTTGAAGAGATGCAGCGGCTTTCCTTTCAGCAAGATATGTCCCAAAATATGAATAGTAAATCAAGATAAAAGTAGGTCCCTAATGTGAAAAAAAGAAGATAATGGCATTGATAATTTAAAAAGAAAAGTTAATCATTACATTTTATTCCATATCACCACTGATGCTCATCAGAGTACACAAAACGGCACCTGTTTGATAGAACAGCTTTATTCTTATAGCTTTAGCACACGCAAGTCTAAGATGGACCATTTGTTGCAATGTTGATGGACAAGAAGACAGCAAAGGGCATTAGCCTCCTACCAAACATCATTTGGCATTAAAATGGTTTAAACCCCCCACCCATGGAAAACAAGCCATGTGCTCCATCAAAGCAGGGCATTTGTTTAAGTTCTGCTCTTTTTGATCTTGCTTGTCAGGCAAGTCATCTTCTAACTATTACTTTCTTCTGAGTTCCTCTCTAGTGTCTGTTTTCAAATGTTCAAACTACTCTTTGAAGTTCAGCGTAATTAGGGTAAAGCAGATTTGACTGACAGATTATGTTATATTAATTGTACGTGTAGATAGCTTTTATATTGGGTAGTTTGCTAAGAATGGGGCTTAATCTATATTGCTTGTCTTACAAATCATCATTAACATTCAAATCTGTACACAGAGCATTTTGTTCGGGAAAGAAATTGGTGCATGTATACTATAGTAAGAACATGGCAATTTGTAAGCTTTTCATAATAAAACCACCTTTGTAGTTCCTTACAATGAGCTATTGATGCAGGCACATTCTTGCAGGTACGTTCTTGGTGCTGTGTACACATTAGTGGTAAAACATCTAAAAAGAGAAAAATATTGAAAATAAAGCTATTTGTAAAAGTTTTATGTTATAAAAAGACATGCTAAAATGTATGTAACCCAGAAAACACAAGGTAAAAATGGCTCTAGCCCAAGGAATTTTCGATCAGATCAGAATTGCTTTCATACCTTAATTGTCTTTGAACTTTACTTCTTGTGTGGAGGGCTGTCTGTGACAAAATAACTAATGTATGAGTATTCTACTCTTGTTTCTATGTCTCCCAGGGATCTGTTAATGGCATATTTTTAAAGTAATGGTTGTATCTTTCTAAAGTAATTTTAAACAAAAATACTATGACTACAACTACAGTGAATACTGAAACCCTTATAATAATAATAATAATAATAATAATAATAATAATAATAATAATAATAATAATAATAATAATAATAATGGATGAGTTGCAGTGAATTCCATGGTTATTGTTTGCATCAAGGTTCTGATGAAATTATAAATATAGGCTTTTCGTAGTTCTAGGGGCAAGGCTCAGCTTGCTATGCTAACTCTATCAGGTCCCTGTGACAAAGTGATGTGTGAACACAGGTGAGGCAATGCAGTCTGAATAAACAGACAGACAATGATATCCAGGTGCAAAGGTGTTTATTGAATAATTGACAATGTCCAGAGCCTTATGGTAAGCTCTTGTAAATAATAAATAATGGAAGTGATACAGCGGAGTGTATCACTCCGTTTGTAATCTGCATGTTTGACCCAAAACCAAAAGTCCAGTCTTTTCCTCACCCACACGTAACACAAAACACAAACACAGTTTTAACAGCGAATGAATCAAGTGCTCGTGGTGAAAGACATTCTGTAGTGAAACAGGGAAGTGCTGGTGTCCGGGTTTATTGCTGGCCTGCTGCTACAGCTTCAGATCACGTTAGTAATCTTAGTGAACAGACAAAAAGACAGTTAACTAGACAATAACAAACACAACACTCACGTTTTCACAGATACAGGGTCTCCTTTTAGGTTGTTTTCTAACCATTTACAAAGGAACAGATTACTTTGCTACGACCCCTATTTATACTCTCCCTCATGACCCCTTGGTTAATAGCTCATCCGCTTCTCCAATCCGCAGGTGCCACTACGTTTCCCGTCCGGGTCATTGAGGTTGGGTACTGTAGCTCCACCCCTTTTCTAGCTGGCCGACTTCCAACTACCCATGGAATTAAATTGTCATGCCATTTAATCCAGGGTACTCTGTTCCCTTTACACAGCACCCTCACCCTCACAGGTCGGGAGGGAGATCTAACACCAAGAATCATTTGATCTCTGTCAGTTCCTAACCTATATAGTCCAGGTTCCCCTTCCACTACACTCTGCTTCACCTTCCACTTCTGTTCAATGCAGTGCAGGAGCTCGCTGACCGGCAGCAGGTTCGGCTCTCGCATCTCCCCTTTATCAACAACTCCTGCAAGGCGTCTACATCAACGTTTCCGAACCTTTTTCAAAGTAGGGACCACTGGTGTTTGGATTTTTCTTACGGACCATTTGCCATGCATTTTTCACAGCATTTTGAAACTAATTTGTATGTGTATATGTGTAGGTACATGTAGAAAGTAAAGTATTTATATAACGTAACTCACTTAATGAGAATTTTGGGGTTGAATCGTCATTACCAGTTCATCAAGGAATGTTGTCATTTTACACACTGAAAGTTGTTGATGACAAAGTACCTGTTTCTTTTGTTTAAAAAAGTTTTTTTTTTTTTTTTTTTTTTTTCACAATCTGAATGCTTTATAGATAAACGGTGTCTCAATTATCATGTTTAAGAGTTTTGTTTGACAAAACCTTGTGACAAATAATACACTGGGGCGTGGGTCGTCCTCAGATCCAGAAAATGTAAATACATGCTGGTCCTTACAACCGTTACCTCGTGTAGCAAATTAATCTATTCATTTCTAAAGCAACTTACTGCACTCACTGATTGCCAACTTTGCTCAATCTACATATAAAAAACACGCCCATATACAAAGATGAGGTGGGTGGGATGCAATTTAAAAAATTAAAAAATTATTGTGCAGGATGTCACATATAACTTTTGGTGGCCTGTGATGTGTAAATTAAACGGGATTGGTGGCGCACCATCGATAGGATTTATAGCATTTTGGTTAAATATGATGGTATCAGAACAGACTGTACACATTATTTCTAGAAGTAGTGCAAGAGAATTTCCTTTTGTCATAAAGTCTTGTGAGATAAGTTTACATGGAGCTGAAATCGATCATTCACACTACAGTACAGTTCATAAGTCAAGCAATAAATATTGCCTCTTTTTGTTTCACATTAACTTCTGTTGCTATATGAAGCTAACCTCTCCAAAAATGTATAATATGGAAATAATAGGAATATTCCTATATTCCTGGTAACATTGTAGCACGTATTTATGTTGTTTAAATGAAAGGTCTTAAAACTGTGGTTTTAATGGGTTTTGTTTGTTTTTGTTTTTTTTGTTTGTTTGTTTTCATTTAGTCATTCAAAACAAGACTGAATTCCCAGGTTCTCAACTCAGCAAGATCTTAAATGGCTGTGACAGAAAGACAATAATTCTTGGTGGTAAATCTCCCTCACGACCTGTGAGGGCACTAAGTAACGGGAACAGAGTACCCTGGACTACTCTCCCTGACACTTGAATACGATTCAATACACTAACTCATTGACCTGGAAGGTAAATAATGTGGCAGCTGCGTATTACAGGAGTGGCTGCAATCGTTTACCAAGGTGACATGAGTGACGGTATAAACAGGGGTTGAAGCGATGTATCTTTTCCTTTGTTTGGTTTAAAAAGCATTTTGAACTGTAAGGACTGTGAGAGACTCCATGAGGAATAAAAACGTTCGTAAGTATTTTGTTTTGTTTGTCTGTAATTGGCTTGTGTTATATATTATTAGACGGCTAAATACGATTCCGGAGCTGTCGCCAGAGGCCAGCACAAACCCGGAACAGCACTGCACTGTATCACAATAAACTGTATTTGCACCACTAGCACTAATTCACGCACTAACGGACTTGGGTATGTGTTTTGTATTTTGTATGGGTGTATAATAAAAACAGGACTATTATTTGGGGCCAATCCCGGGGATTATAATTGAAGTAATGCACGGTGCTGTATTACTTAACATCATTATTATATACTGTTTGTTTCGCCGACAGACACTGGACAAAACAAATAAAACAAACCTTTGCATCTGGATTACAATTGTCTGTCTGTTCTTTAATCACTTGCACCTACACACTATTAACCACTTTGCAACAATGGCCAATTCTATAGCGCCATCTACCAAAGCCTCCTATAAATCAGGCTGGGCTGCCTATATGTGTGTTCTGTGCCATGTCTTCAGTTTCACTGACATAATTTGAACTTAATCACATGCTTGACTTCATAACCTACTTCTATGATCATCGGCACTTATGCCTGAGAACCATTTGCCTTTTTCTTTCAGAGATACAATTCCACATCAACCTATCCAGATGTCCATGCCCACCTCTTCTTCTCTGAGCTATCCAAGAAAAATGGAACCTCCACCAACCTTGTAATGCCTGCCCATTTCACATTCTCCTTAAATTAATATTGATTCTAAGGACGGGTTGCTTCACACCCTATGAGGAAATTTTAATGGTGCACGCTATCATGTACTTTTTTTGGAGAATTCGCCTGCAACTCCATTAATCATCTTCACAATTCCGTATTATGCCTTCAAGATTGGATCAAAACAGGAAACAGCTTTACCTTTCACATATGATCTTCAAAAACAGGCTCCAAGAGAGAGGGTAACCGTATTCAGTTCTACCAAACAATACCTTATGTCCATATTCTTCTATCACTAAATAGTTAGCAGCATGACATCCATCTCTTTCTTCAGCACCTCTATTCATCTTGTATAACCAAGCACCAGTCACTTATGAATGACTTGCCCACCTGTCTGTCAAACCTACTGTCAAGAGCTCAGTTATCAGCTTCCCTCAGAATCGAAGCAGCTACAACCACTGCAAAAGTTAACATTAACCAACATCTGATCAAAAAGCTTGGGAGATGGACATCGTCTGCAGTAGAGTTATAAATCAAGAGCCATATTACTAAAGCATCCTAAGTGACATTCCTATCTTATCTTCAGAGATATAAAGTCCTAACTATAGGTTTAGGAGAGTTGATATTACGAAAATGCTGTCCTAACGTATTTTCCTATCTTAATTTAAGATAGGAAATAGTATATTACAGAACGTTCCTAACTTTTCCTGAGTTTCTTTCCTAACATTTACGACTCTGGGAATCTTTCCTATCTGTCGGATAGAAAAAGAAAATTGTTAGTTTGCAAGATCTGAACAAACCATGCCAAAAGCAAAAGAAAAAATGATGCACATTTATTATTGTTGTTGTACTTTAGATTTTATTACTGAATCGAGTTTAGACACCATAATTTAAAAACAGGTATAGTCTGGTGACAGTTACCTGAAGCTCGAGCCGTAACGTGCTCTATTCACACTCGGTCAGTCGTTTATGGATAAGAGTGTCGCTAGATAGGATTTCCTAACTATGTTAGGATAGGATGAGACACTTAGGAAATTGCAGACAATGCTGACTTAGGAAATGCTTCTGTAATAGCATTCTAAACATGAAAGATAAGATAGGAAAGCAAGTTAGGAAATTGTTCTGTAATACGGTCCCAGGGCTTCAGTTTCAGACCTTAAAAATGCTCAAATGCAGATGTCCATTATACAGTATAAAGCATTTTTATCAGGATCCACTTTTGGGGGGTTGAGGCTACATCACTCAGAGGTTCCATCTTTATTTGATGGTGGCGCCATCTGGACCATAAGGTGAGATATTGAAACAAACAGTTTAACCATATCTTCTCCATTTATTTTGTTATTTTCCTAGATATTTTAATTGCACTGGAGGCGTATTTTTCTAGATGCGGGAGCGTTCTGCCCAGGATCCATGTTTGGGGGTTGGTGGTCCTCCATCACCTGGCCTTGGTGACCTCTGACCAACGTCAGTGAGTTTCGATCTTTGAATGTATTATTTTTCATTTTGTTAAATGAATATGTTCTTAATTAAAAAAAAAAAAGAACTAATATCAGTGTCTCACGTCTCTTTCGCCTTGGTACCTTAATGTCTTTGTCACAAGCTTTATGCCAAAGGCAGTACTCATTGAGGAGTTTTGTACTTGTCTGCCAATAAACAGTGATGATTCCCTGGGTTTAGTGTGGGAATTTCAAAATTCAAAACCAATGAATTTGAAGACGCGCAGACAAATCTAAGAAATGCATTGAGGGCGTTATAATTACTTGAAGAGACAACACATTGATGATTTGTGACTTTTTGACATCACATTACGTACTTATGACTAATATTATATAAGGCTTTGAATCCCATAAAGGGCTTCTGATAACTTTTACTTCAGTAACTTATTAAGCTCTGTGCCAAGCAAGTGTACATGGTTTGAAGAAAACCAATTGGAACTGCAAAGCTATGTGCAAAACTCTTTTTAGGTGGTAGAGAGATATCATAGTTTAAAGACACTGAAAAATGAAACATTTAGTTGTTTATCAAGAGAATGGCTATATGATAGACTAAGCATCACATTATTAAGAGTATCCACGACTGTAACACTTCCATCAGTAATAAAAAGGAAGTGGCCTGATGGACTGGAGGACAGCAATATTGATAAACCCAGTATGGCTATTCATTAACTAAGGGATTTAAGGTTGCCTCTGGATTATACCAGTGACCTTATAAGTGACCTTCAAAGAGCCCTGGGTTCAAATCTTGCTTGGGTCACAGAATAATTTGGTTGACTGAACGTAATCCCTAGTGGACATTAAGCAGTTTAAAATGTATAATTGCTACAGTATATTACCTGAGAACATAGTTAAGGTTATTATTCTATTGTTGACATAGAAAAGCGTGCCAGAGCCAGAAGCACATCATTATGGTTACCATTTACTGACACCGTAAATCTAGTGTGGAGGGCTAAATTAAATCAGCCTTTCTTTGAACACAATCAGTACAATAGAATTGGTCTGCTTGTATAACAACATACAGAAGCTAAAAACTGTTTCTTGTTGGGCCACACCTTCCATTGTGAACAAAATTAAGATAATCATGACAGGTTGGAGTTGGTGTTTTAGGCATATCTGTTGTTAAAGTGGCACCGCTTAAATTTGAAGCCCCTCCATGCTTGGCTAGAAGTTCAGTGAGGCAGCGCTGATGTAACAGGGAGCAGGCTGGGCATGAACTGGCGACCCCGTGCACCACAAGCGAGCATCTAAACCACAATGCAAAAGAGCCATGTTTGTTTGCATCTGTGGTTTTTAGAGCTATTTTCCTAGATGGGTCTGGACAGAATCTGTAATGGCAGTGTATCACACAGTACTGCCTGTTACACAAGTACATAGATTTTTAGAATTTAGTTACTACAGTGTAGCAAAATGTAATTAATGTACCTGCATTTGTTTTCCAGCCAGCTCAAGAAAGAGTTGATGTTATGTGTTAATTATTAGAAAAATACAAGGTGTTGAGCAGCTGATGAAAGATCTCAGGAACATTGAATACTAAAGCAGTGATCTTAATAGAATGGCAGTAGGATATCAAGGATCTAATGAATGAATGGCTACATTTGAAGTGACCAATACATGTGTACATGTCCATCTAATTGCTGTACAGTATGCATAATTAGTTTGATCATAGCTCATGTTCTGTTTGTCCACATAACTAAACCGTCCTGTGTTCAAGATTTGGACAAAGAGAACTTCCCTCTCAAACTCCAAAGACTGAATTCATGTTGTCACAACTTTAAATGAATTAATGGAAGGATGTAGTAATATGTATTTGTTCTGATTAGATGTCATTCAGTGGATATTAGCAAAAACTAAAATTGAGAACCTGACAGCAATATAGAACTAGTGTATGTGTGTAATTATATACAAGACATAGAGCTGTTATTTTTTTAAAAAATATAATATAATAAATTAGAAACTTTGTTTAGCACAAACCTTAACAAATGGAATTGTTTAACAAATTTCAATATATATATATATAATATATATATATATATATATATATATTATATTATATATATATATATATATATATATATGTAATAAAGCACCAGGCATTCTCAGAGAAGTCTTCCAATTTATGTATATTCTTGGTACTGGGTGATAATCGCACGACCAAATTCTCCATGTAAACTTTGCTACAGTATATACAGAAAATCTAAATAGAAACAGTTGGGTCTAAGTCGTACATTCAATCTGATGGTAAAGTAACTGTAGCAGTCTTCACTCTGTTGGACTGTTATTACGGATAGCTTCAGAATAGCAAATGGCCTCCGGGTCAATTGACTGACTTCTTATCAAGTGTTTCACACTGGAGTGTATCTGTGCTCAGTGTCATCCAACACTCTGGCCTGTCAGTACGCTGGGAGTGATAATCTGTTGTTTTCTCTGCACTATGTCACTCATTTGCATTCCATTCTAATTATACATGCGGCAGAAAGAGAAGCACATTTCTTAAAACATGTCATTGCCTACAACGTATCAGGAAATTCATCCTGAGTAAAGCAAATGACCAAACAAGGAGAGGAGTTTGCAGTCAATATAGTACCTTGTTGAATAGGGACAAATCAGGCATTTCTTGTTACACACAAAGCTGGTTCCACTAGCTTGCATTCAAATCTCCCAAATGAAATATGTAACTAACAACAACAAGATCAGATTTACCTGACCTATCCCAATGCAAAATGTCCATTGCCAGTTGTAGCTAACGATGATTCCATAAATCATACCTGTTGTGTAGTTCCATTCAATATACAGAACTCAATTATCACATTTTGAAATAAAAACTTTTTTGTTAAACATTATACTTTGTATCAGAGGTGGCCAAATCGCAGCTCCCAGTAAAATGCTGGGTGACACTTTGCGACTCGAATGAACTGAAGAAAGAATAAGAAACAAAAAATGAAGAGAGAAAAAGTAAAAATAAACAGTTTAATTATTTATTCTTCTCTCCCCTTCTCTCTCTTCTGTTTCGTTAACCCTGCATGTTGTTCACTGCAAGGACATTTCGTCGCTCGATGACCTTCAACACCGTGTATTTCGACCACCTCGAGTGAAAGCTGGATGTGCAATTGAAAGTGAATTTCATAATTCTGAATTAAGTGCTCATTCTTTTTGTGGAGACAATGGCATTGAGCAAACCCTCTATGAGTAATAAATGAAAGTATGAGGTTTTAAGACAGAATGAGAGAACATAAGAACATAAGAACATAAGAAAGGTTACAAACGAGAGGAGGCCATTCGGCCCATCTTGCTCGTTTGGTTGTTAGTAGCTTATTGATCCCAGAATCTCATCAAGCAGCTCCTTGAAGGATCCCAGGGTGTCAGCTTCAACAACATTACTGGGGAGTTGATTCCAGACCCTCACAATTCTCTGTGTAAAAAAGTGCCTCCTATTTTCTGTTCTGAATGCCCCTTTGTCTAATCTCCATTTGTGACCCCTGGTCCTTGTTTCTTTTTTCAGGCTGAAAAAGTCCCTTGGGTCGACACTGTCAATACCTTTTAGAATTTTGAATGCTTGAATTAGGTCGCCACGTAGTCTTCTTTGTTCAAGACTGAACAGATTCAATTCTTTTAGCCTGTCTGCATATGACATGCCTTTTAAGCCCGGAATAATTCTGGTCGCTCTTCTTTGCACTCTTTCTAGAGCAGCAATATCTTTTTTATAGCGAGGTGACCAGAACTGCACACAATATTCAAGATGAGGTCTTACTAGTGCATTGTACAGTTTTAACATTACTTCCCTTGATTTAAATTCAACACTTTTCACAATCCGAGCATCTTGTTAGCCTTTTTTATAGCTTCCCCACATTGTCTAGATGAAGACATTTCTGAGTCAACAAAAACTCCTAGGTCTTTTTCATAGATTCCTTCTCCAATTTCAGTATCTCCCATATGATATTTATAATGTACATTACACTTTTCTCTATTAAATGTCATTTGCCATGTGTCTGCCCAGTTCTGAATCTTGTCTAGATCATTTTGAATGACCTTTGCTGCTACAACAGTGTTTGCCACTCCTCCTACTTTTGTGTCGTCTGCAAATTTAACAAGTTTGCTTACTATACCAGAATCTAAATCATTAATGTAGATTAGGAATAGCAGAGGACCTAATACTGATCCCTGTGGTACACCACTGGTTACCACACTCCATTCTGAGGTTTTTCCTCTAATCAGTACTTTCTGTTTTCTACATGTTAACCACTCCCTAATCCATGTACATGTGTTTCCTTGAATCCCAACTGCGTTCAGTTTGAGAATTAATCTTTTGTGCGGGACTTTGTCAAAAGCTTTCTGGAAATCTAAATAAACCATGTCATATGCTTTGCAATTATCCATTATCGATGTTGCATCCTCAAAAAAATCAAGCAAGTTAGTTAGACACGATCTCCCTTTCCTAAAACCATGTTGACTGTCTCCCAGGACCCTGTTACCATATAGGTAATTTTCCATTTTGGATCTTATTATAGTTTCCATAAGTTTGCATATAATAGAAGTCAGGCTTACTGGTCTGTAGTTACCTGGTTCAGTTTTGTTTCCCTTTTTGTGGATCGGTATTACGTTTGCAATTTTCCAGTCTGTTGGTACCACCCCTGTGTCAAGAGACTGCTGCATGATCTTGTTTAGCGGTTTGTAAATTACTTCTTTCATTTCTTTGAATACTACTGGGAGGATCTCATCCGGCCCAGGGGATTTGTTTATTTTAAGAGCTCCTAGTCCCTTTAACACTTCTGCCACAGTTATGCTAAAGTTATTTAAAACTGGATAGGAACTGGATGACATGTGGGGCACATTGTCAGTATCTTCCTTTGTAAAAACTTGTGAGAAGTAATCATTTAATATATTTGCTATTTTTTTTTCTTCATCTACGATTTTGCCATTTGTATCTCTTAAACATTTAATCTCCTCTTTGAATGTTCTCTTGCTGTTGTAATATTGGAAAAACATTTTGGAATTGGTTTTTGCTCCCTTAGCAATGTTCATTTCTATTTCTCTCTTGGCCTTTCTAACTTCCTTTTTGACTTGCGTTTGCAGTTCCGTGCACTCTTTCTGCATACTTTCTTTTTGGTCCTTTTTTAATGCTCTATAAAGTGTCTTTTTTCGCTGAATATTTTTTTTAATTGATCTGTTAAACCATTTCGGCAATTTAGTTTTACAACTAAGGAAGAGTTTGCTTTCACTGAACACAGTAGTAAATCTCTGTCTCATCTGCAACAAACTGTTTAATTACACACCATAGTCTGTAAAGTGGAGCAACTTCAAACTTCACTATGAATCAAATCATAACACATTTTCATCTGAATATCCTCCTGGATCAGGCTTGAGGAGAAACAAGAGAGCCTCTTTAAAAGCACACCTCAGCAGTCAGCTTTCGTCGTTTAGTAATGAAGCTGATGTAATGACTCAAGCGAGTTTTGTATGGCATGGAATATCGCTCGTGCCAAAAGTCTTTATTCAGATGAATGAATGTTTTAAAATTGGAGGTTTGGCATTAGACTAGAGAAAGCATGTTTAAATGTTATATTGCTGATCTAAAATTAATATTATATTTACATATCCTACATCTCATCATGATCAGGCACTGTACTACCTTTAAAAATAAATGCAGTGCATTTATCATTCACAAAGCTCTCAAAAGTATTTAATACACACAGCAGTCATACAAACAAACAAAAAACGCTTCTTTTGTTTGAAAACTGACCATTCTTATCTTCAAGGGAAGAGCTTGTCAAAAAGAATCCTTAAACAAATGTGTCTTTTTAAGTTGTGTTTTTTTGATGAAATCAGGGCAGTTATTGTATTTTGCTTCTAATAACTGAATATATTTTATTTAAAGTGTATAATACATACAGCATAAACAGAAATAATGGAAAATAGCATAGTATTGCGTTTAAAGTTTAATACACTGTACCTCTACAGTACAATAAAAATGGTACAGAAACCGTAACGCTCTTCAGTGTTCTTCATTGTTCTTGTGTAGAGACTGTGCTATTTGTGTTTTGCCTTAAAAACGAGAACACTAGTGTTAGTGTAATGGCATTATGGGGTAAATGGGAGCCATGACCATACCACCTTATAACCTGTTCCGCAATACAAAGTTGGGGCACTACCCAGCTACAGGCATGGTAGTGATCACTGAAACAAATACTGCAATAGAACATTTTTAAGTTTTAAATAATTGTTCTATTGTGAAATCCAGTCATATATTTCCAAATGCATTCCAACCTAAACAACATCACTCACCAACACAACTGTTTCCATACCACACAATGATGTTAATCTCAGAGTTAATACATCAAAATACATATTATTTTCAGCATGGCATTTATGAATTAGTACTTGCTGTTTAATATAAGTTAGAAACTGCTGTTTGTATCAAATTGTACAGCAGGTTGATAGTAAAGGTCAGAGTAAGTGACAACTCATGGTGTCTGCACACTCTATGATTGACATATCTTCTGCTCTCTTTCCTGTGCGAGAATGATTCTTCCCTGTTATCTTGGCCTACAATTTGTACATTTTTAGTCAGTTTAAAGTGACAGTGGCCAGGTGTCTAGAAAGACCTGTGTTGAAAGACAGGCATGTAAGGACACAGCCAAACACTTGTGTTTGACACAAAGATCTCCCTTGTTTTACATCTCAGAGCTGCAACAGCCAGGCTTCAGCAACATGTGGCATGTGGAATCAAAACGTTCCTTTATTAAGTCTGGCTTACTTCTGTGCCATTGCCGGTACTGATGGTGAAGGAAGTTTCAGAACAAGGGACTCATGATCAAAGCGATGCAATGGACACAGGCCAGACTGAAGAAGGTAACACCTGTCATAAGAAATCTAGCAATGTGGTGACCCTTATTTACAGGACAATTGCAGAAACAAGGGCACATTCAGAGACACCTGGCCAGCCAGATTATTTTGAGGAATCCTTGAATGCCAAGCATGCTACTGCGAAGTATTTACTGTATCTTCCTCAAAACAAGAATGTGCTGTGCCCCAGTATTTGTAACTAGCAAATTAAAATGGTTGTTTCCTTCCATTCATTGCATAGGTATTAAATGTGCAGTTTTGAAAGAAACACATTATTACAAACATACACTGATACTACTCTAGGTTAAAAAAAAAAATCAATAAAAAATAAATGTTTGCAAACCATGTTTTCAGATAGTGTTACACTTACTTGGTCATGTGTGCCACCTTCAGTGGCTTATTTCTTGTCATTAACCAACCAGTTGCTTTCCTTACAGCAGTGGTTCTCAAACGTTTTTTGTTCGCGGACCTCACAGGAAACAATATAGCTGACTGAAAAATACACATTAAAAAATAAAAAAAATCACTATACTACTAAGAATAACCGTAGACGTACCTTTCTTTGTTTTAATGCAGTGGGTGGGCCTGTTTGTGTGGGCAAAGTTACTTTAAAATTTGAGTTTTTGGTGAATGGTTCAAGTTTAAATTTGCAGAGAGGAAAAAAAAAAAAGATTGTTTTATTTTTAAATTGATAATTACAGCAGAAATGGATTTGTGCAAATTAATAATCTGTGAAGTTACAATACATCCATGAGGTTGAGTTACCAGCACAGTTGGAGGTATGAATCTCCAGCTATAATCTTTATTTATAAAATGGAATGTTTGGATGCTGCACGCTGATTGGCTGTTTGAGGATTTTTTATCCTGCAGTTAAATAGTACAATGCATGGCTGAACTTATTTTTGCCGAAGCACAGTTCAATTAATACATTATAATACACAACATATTAAACTTGCAATGAATACACATTCCTTTTATCACTTTTGATCTTTTCTGAGATAAAACAGTGGACAAATGGCTAGAATTACAAGGAGCAAAACCTGAAAAAATAAATAAATAAAAAAAAGAGACACAAAGATTTAACAACTTAATGAAATCGAAAACTAAAATTATTGGGCAGCTGGTGTTTTTATTGATTTGATGAAACATGAAGAAATGGTAATCGACTTAAAATGTTTTTCTTGAAAATGTAAAAGGTCTGTTACAATAATTCTATACTTCTAAGCAGTGCTGACATAAAACACAATGATAGCCTATAAGTGGCCAAGCATTACAAATGACAATAATGTATTTTTGTATTGGCTTCTCCAGGTCAGTGGCAGTAATGCATGGATAGTGAACTTTGTCTTTGTCTCCTTTTCTGTATCGTTTCATGTCACAAAGACGGCTGCAGTGGTTGATGTCAGACCAGAAACAGGAACCAACACAGAAGAGACACAGAGAGGTGGAGTTTTGGTGAAGCTAAGCGCTTGGTTGTACTCAGCATTTAATGATTCAACAACAGAAAAATAAAAGGTTGTAAGACAAACAAAACACAGGACACGGCACTTTAGCCAAAACAAAGAGACAAACAAAACAGGGGACACACACAAACACGATGAGCTGAAATCAATTATTTACATTTCTTTTTTACTTTCTCCTCTCCACACCCGTTCCCCACGCACCGAACACACAACCCCGAATGGGTGAAAACATATTGCTTATGCAGCTGTACTGAGACTCGATTGCTAATCAATCATTCAATTGGAGTCTCGGTACAACTGTATATGAATCAATCTAGTGTTTTTCCCATGCTCACATATTAATAATTTTACCTGCACATGAAGTGCTGTGCAATCCTTGTGCCTAAATACAAATATACATTTTAAACACTCGTGCTCAAAACTCATATTCCATCCCTTGTACCAATGACTATACACCAACATTAACACAGTACACGTAACATACAACACAGAAATACACACAGGGGCGGGGCAACATTGCCACATTTCATTATCAACCCAAATACAGGATTGGCATTTGAAATGTTTGGCCACTAATGTTGCACCCCCACTCATGTTGGGCGGTGGTGGAAAATAAATAAAGACGCTGGAGACTTCAACACCTAAGGCAAAATTGTATTTAATTCTAAAACACCTGAAATACATGAAAACAGAGCAGCAGAGGTTGATTGGTGTGGTGTGTATGTAACCACAGCTTGAGAACCACTGCCCTAAAGCTTCCAGCCTGGAACACACTTTGACCCAAAAGACACTGCTGAGGTGAAATGGCCCAAGAAGTGCAAGTGTAACAGATTTCCTGAGAGCAAGGCATGCAAACTGAGAATGTTTTTCAAAATTAAAATACATGTTTGCTGTTACATGTGTTTCTTTCAAAAGTGCACATTTCAGACCTCTGAATCTAATGGAAGTGCAAAACCAGTAAGCTTTCCGGAAACATTTTGTTTGCTTAATCACAAGTTTATATCTTATCGAAAGCATATCTGTGCCAAAGTCTGTGCCAAAATAAGAAATGAAGGCAGGAAATATTTTGCATATTTAGCACCACATACTGTAAACCCCTTTAAACTTAAAATCAGATGCCATATATTTGACCAGTTAATGACAATCTGGTATATTTCTTACTATAGAGTACCTTTCACAACCAGCACCCATTTAAGTTAGCGGTTAAATGGACAATGCAAAATTAGCTCAATGACATGTGAATAAACAGAAATTGCCCCCCTCATACATTTCAATCAATTTGAACCAATTTAAAACATTGAGCTGTGATGTGAAGACATAAATTACACCAATGATGTGTTCTATAGAATTTGAAGCTGAGCTATCCATGGAGGATGTGTTCAAATCACAGGTCAAAATTATATTGTTTTTCTCTAATGCTTAAGCCAGTTACCTTGCCACATTTCATTAACTATTAACTAAAAAAAAAAAAAAGGTATAGACAAACCCTATATGGTTATTTTCTATGAGAGGCATATCAACTGCCAGTTGACAAAGCTTTCCAGAAATGTCATATTAACATCCATGCTTCACGTAAGCATAACTTAACTAAATATGAACTAAAGTTAACGGAGAATAAAGCAAAACTGATAGTCGTAACATGAATTTAAATTAGAAAATGTGATCCAATATCTGATATTAAACATGTAAGAAACTACATGTTATGACAATTAATGAAAAAACAGATCATTTATTACTCAGTATGTGAAGTCTGCCATTCCCAAGGTTCAAACCCATTTTTTATTTGATAGTCTGTCCAAATGTATGTTCACTATTATTTTCTGTTATATCATCCATTCGACTGTAACATTGTTGCCTATCAAGTGGAAATTCTGTGAATTCTGCACTTTGGGGTTTGGTTTTTTTTGGACGTGTGGTATATTATTGTCCATGCGTTGTTTCATGTTGTTGTTATTTTTTTTTTTTTTTTTTTTTTTTATGAAAACCTGCATGCTTTGTGATTTGTGACAGAAATTAATAATCTTGGGAATGTGTTTGTTGTGTTGTCTTTCATGTGCAAATGATTGGGCTTTCAAAACTCCATTTCCAAAAGTAATTCCCATAAAGGTTCCCAGTGGGAAATCAAAATAGGGAATCCCTTCCACCCCTCCCCCCCCGGGTCCCTGGGGCTTTATCCCTATAGGGATAATGACAGGGACTATCCATATAGGATAACAACAAAATGCAATTAATTTTTTTAAGGATACATGGCTGATTCTAAAATGTTGGCAAGAAACAAGCATGGTCTGTATTAATACACTGGCTATAGGCTAATAAAAGGGGAAATATTACTCTGTCAATCTACATGATGAATTTCCTGAAGCAAAACAGTTAATATGTGTGTGTAAATACATTCTGAACATGCTCACAATTGATTGACAAGCAACTGTGGCTAGTAAAACATTGTGTGGTCTAAAATAACACAAGTCAGGCTGTCAGTCACTAAGCCTTTACCCAGAGGGTGTAAAATAATGTAAAAACAGAAGCTTGGGCTTAAAGTCAGTTTTGTTCCTATCATCATGAGTCAAGTAATACCTGAAGAAATCCAATACATGTTAGAACAAATTGCAATGCCCAGCAGTAAATTACACTATTATTTGTCATATATGGCCGGGATGACCTAATCGATTGTGCAATGCTAGAAAACACCACAACATGACAAAAGGATTTAATGTGAAAGTTGCAGTGGCTAACCAAAATGTCATTTGAGCTTCGCTAGATTTCTTTTAAAATAGCATATAAATGTGAAGCATTGTGTAGTCTGTTTTTATCAGGAGTAACATTGTTGGATGATCTGTTATATATAAAAGAGATTATAGGCACAAAGACCCCACAGTGATTGAAACACCTATAGGATTATTATTATTATTATTATTATTATTATTATTATTATTATTATTATTATTATTATTATTATCCAGCAGGAGATTTAACTAAATATAAGGGGATTTTTTTTTTTTTTATGGGGGGGGGGGGGGTTTGCACTGCAGACAAGCTCATTCTGTGAACAATTGAAAATTGCCACCCTCAGTCACCCACTAGAGGGAGATGCCATTAGTTTTATCCAGATTTGAGCAACTGAAATATTCTGCAGCAAAATCATCTAATAACCATTCTTGGGTATCAATCAGAATATAAGAGCATAGTTCAAATTGGAAATTAAAATGTTTCGACAGAATTCTTTAGCTGTGTCTTAATTTGAAGTTTTCCTATATGTTAGAAAATCACAGAGTTTAGTATGGTGTAGTAGTTAGTGTTAACTTTAACCACCTTTTAATAAAACAAAAAGCAAAATACACAATTTCTAGTAATTTAACAAATAATATTTATCAGAAAACAAACAAACTTATTTCATTTAAAGTATCCGTTCATGACAAAAGTATTGGCACCCCTGCTTTAGGATTTTGTGTGTCCTTTTGCTTTGATTTCAGTCATTTATGATAATTGTTAACCAGTATATTACATCTTGTTGATGAAATCTTGGCCCATTCTGTCTTAAGCCAGGTCCACACCTGAAGGATCAGTTGCGCAACCCAATTACTCCTGAAATCGCGCAACACAGTTGCGAGCAAATGCTGTGTCCGCATCTGAGCAATTTCTTGTGCAACAAGGTTCCTGCGTCTACTACTGAGGTAGCACTGAGGTGACAGGGTTTTTTTTTTACATTTTTATTCCATCTACAAGGTGAAGTAGTTGTTTTTTTTGGTTTTGACAACTGAGTTGACACTTTGTTTTTTTTTTGTTTTTTGTTTTTGTCCCATGTCTACAATTTTAAAATTATGTTTATTTTATTTTTTGACAACTGAAGTGACACTTATTTTGGTCAAGTCGTAATGTGTCCAGTAAAAGGTGGATGAAACCATTTAAGATCAGTCCAAAGCATGTCTATTGGATTGAGATATGGTAATTGCAAAGGCCATTCCAGACTTAACCATATGCTTTGGGTCATTGTTGTATTAGAAGTTTACAATCCATTTAAGAGCAGATGGTATCATTGTACTTTGTAGAATGTTTTGATACATGGCTGCATTCATTTGATAATGAATGTCTCCAGTCCCTGCACTGCTAAAACACCCTCATATCATGATCAAACCACCTAAATGTTTAACTATAGGTAAAAGGTTTTCTTCATTGAAGGATTATTCCTCTGATGGTGGATTTTTGTATTC
This sequence comes from Polyodon spathula, assembly GCF_017654505.1. Classification (NCBI taxonomy): domain Eukaryota; kingdom Metazoa; phylum Chordata; class Actinopteri; order Acipenseriformes; family Polyodontidae; genus Polyodon; species Polyodon spathula. Next base: position 23,008,322 of record NC_054536.1, read on the forward strand.
CATATTTCTTTGAATATTTTTCTGTAGCCATTTCCTTTAGTGTAGTTTTACCAATGTGAATCCAACTCATTTGTCTTGACCATCATCTGCTGTGCTGCCAAAACATTCTTCTTCAACAGTTGAAAATAATGACCTCTTGTTTCTGGCTGTTAACTTAATAATGCAGCTTAATTACTGTGTAATCAATCAATGATTTCACGGTCAAACTGCATTTATATGACAGAATGGCTTGAATTTTGATGATTTTTTATTTTGGTTAATTTTATGGACTCTTTAAAAGACATTGAACAAGGAGAATGAACTGGTTCGTCTATATATTTAAATATATATCTATATATATATATATAGATATTATATCTATATATAATATATATTATTATATATATTATCAATATGGTGTGTGTGGGTGTGTGTGTGGGTGTGTGTGTATATATATATATATATATATATATATATATATATATATATATATATATATGTGTGTGTGTGTGTGTGTGTGTATATATATATATAAAACATATATATTTACAACATTAATACTGTTAATTATGACAATACTTTCATCATGAACAAATATTTGAAATTGATTAAGGGCTTTTGTTATTTTTATAAAGACTGTTAAAATACCTGATATTGGTATTAATTAGTGTCTAATGTTCACTAATGCTTGTATTTATTTATATTAAGTGTAGAGCGACAGTACTTTCATCTGCTGCTGGAACTACCCCTCTGTCCTCATGTAAAACTGTCTGTGAAAGCTATTAGGTGCAACCAATATTAGCTATTGACAATAAATACACTGGTTTAATTGAAAATCAATTGCATTTTTTGGGAAACCTAATGTATTTACATTACTCTTTATGTAAACACTAAAAATGAGTTCTTAATCAATATCCTGGCAACAGTGAAGCATGATACAACCATTCCTCTGCCAGTTGCCAGCACTAAAAACAGTATAAGAACACTATCTGAAAGCCCTGCTCTACCTGCCAGAATCTGAAAAAATGAATGTTGGAAAACATGGATCGAGAATTGATTAGCAGTTTGCTACGCATGTGGACTGGCAGAGCTATACTGGTGTTCTTTTCTGAAAAGAGACTAATATTGCAGATAGCAGACTGTTTGGTTCAAATTGTATGTACTGCTAACCATTGATAGAGACGTTGCGTCTACAAGCTCTTGCCCCAAATTGAATGCAAGCTAACGAGATAACAATGCTGTGGACCAGAAGGGGCCAGGCTGTAAGACTTTGGAATGCAAAGCATAAAGGGGCTAAAAGGCTCTCAGGGACTGGCGTTGGACCCAGAGGTTCTCAGAGAGATCGAAAGAGATAATGCCACTAGGATCAAAGGGGCAGATTTATGGACCTTTTTTCTCCAGGAGTGTGAAGAATGCACAGAGTCCTTTTCTTCAATCAGTTGCCAGGTTTATTGAAATATGCAGGGAGTCTGGTCCCAGGTACAGGACAAACAGAATACTCATCATTACAATGTTTGCATGACATTAAATACCCTTCTGTATAGATGGTCCACCTCCCCTTTCTCTGACACTTAACCAATGGTCAAGGTACAACACATTATTCTGTTAATTTAGTGTGTGTGTGTGTGTCTGTATGTGTGTGTATGTGTGTGTGTGTGTGTGTGTGTGTGTAGTCTAGTGTGACAACCTCTGAACTCAGTGCATTCTTCACACTCCTGGAGAAAAAAGGTCCATAAATCTGCCCCTTTGATCCTAGTGGCATTATTTCTTTCGATCTCTCTGAGAACCTCTGGGTCCAACGCCAGTCCCTGGGAGCCTTTTAGCCCCTTTATGCTTTGCATTCCAAAGTCTTACAGCCTGGCCCCTTCTGGTCCACAGCATTGTTATCTCGTTAGCTTGCATTCAATGTTGGGCAAGAGCTTGTAGACGCAACTTCTCTATCAATGGTTAGCAGTACATGCAATTTGAACCAAACAGTCTGCTATCTGCAATATTAGTCTCTTTTCAGAAAAGAACACCAGTATAGCTCTGCCAGTCCACATGCGTAGCAAACTGCTAATCAATTCTCGATCCATGTTTTCCAACAATGAAATAAAACAAAATAATCACAATAGTTAATTTGTATATGTGTTACGGTAAAAGTCAGAATACTGGCAAGTCTTAAGATTTACTGGTTAATGTTGACATTTACCAAGCAAAATGGTAAATACCCGAAATAAACTTTTACCAGTAAATCTTAAGAATAAGCAAGATCCCATCACACTTGCAATTTAAGGCAGCCCAGGGCTGCCTCAGGGCCACCTTTTCTCCTGTGAACGCTGCAGAAAAAGAAAAGGCTGCCCAGGGCCGGGCCTGCAATTCAGGACCAGGGACTTCCTTTACATACATATGAAAGCAAAGCAGACTTAGGGCCGCCTTTTCATACCACATGACCCATTTAGTAATGTCGCTCTGTACTCCCATACTCCCATGCACGGAAAGGTAAATAGAAAGGTGAATGATCTGCTAGCCAAGACGGCAGTAGATCAATATTTAATGGTAATTATTTTTACATCATACAACTTTAATTATAAAAATATTAAATAAATCTAGCAAGTTAATGTTCAGGTTGTTTCTTTCACAATATATGAGCTGCAGTGCATTTGGTAACTAAGCGATAAATATAAAAACTGCAAGATTGTGGATCTCAATTATGATCAACAATGAGGTGACTTGGCATATTCAGCCACTATTGTTTATTTTGCATGCAACAATATACATAGCTACAGAAGTGTGTGTCTTTACATTAAAATGCTGATCATTTCATTTGGCTGCTTGCTTTGACGCACACATAAAATACTGTTCTCCTCCACAAATATTAAGATTGTTGATGCACCATAAATTTAAGTCAAAATAGTCAATAATATATATATATATATATATATATATATATATATATATATATATATATATATATATATATATATATATATATATATATACATACATACATACATACAGTACTGTGCAAAAGTTTTAGGCAGGTGTGAAAAAATGCTGTAAAGTAAGAATGCTTTCAAAAATAGACATGTTAATAGTTTATATTTATCAATTAACAAAATGCAAAGTGAGTGAACAGAAGAAAAATCTACATCAAATCCATATTTGGTGTGACCACCCTTTGCCTTCAAAACAGCATCAATTGTTCTAGGTACACTTGCACAAAGTCAGGGATTTTGTAGGCGTATAGTCAGGTGTATGATTAAACAATTACACCAAACAGGTGCTAATGACCATCAATTCAATATGTAGGTTGAAACACAATCATTAACGGAAACAGAAACAGCTGTGTAGGAGGAATAAAACTGGGTGAGGAACAGCCAAACTCAGCTAACAAGGTGAGGTTGCTGAAGACAGTTTACTGTCAAAAGTCATACACCATGGCAAGACTGAGCACAGCAACAAGACACAAGGTAGTTATACTGCATCAGCAAGGTCTCTCCCAGGCAGAAATTTCAAGCCAGACAGGGGTGTCCAGATGTACTGTCCAAGCTCTTTTGAAGAAGCACAAAGAAACTGGCAACATTGAGGACCGTAGACGCAGTGGTCGACCAAGGAAACTTACTGCAGCAGATGAAAGACACATCATGCTTACTTCCCTTAGCAATCAGAAGATGTCCAGCAATGCCATCAGCTCAGAATTGGCAGAAAACAGTGGGACCCTGGTACACCCATCTACTGTCCGGAGAAGTCTAGTCAGAAGTGGCCTTCATGGAAGACTTGCGGCCAAAAAGCCATACCTCCGACGTGGAAACAAGGCCAAGCGACTCAACTATGCATGAAAACACAAGAACTGGGGTGAAGAAAAATGGCAGCAGGTGCTCTGGACTGATGAGTCAAAATTTGAAATATTTGGCTGTAGCAGAAGGCAGTTTGTTCGCCGAAGGGCTGGAGAGCGGTACAAGATTGAACGTCTGCAGGCAACAGTGAAGCATGGTGGAGGTTCCTTGCAAGTTTGCGGCTGCATTTCTGCAAATGGAGTTGGGGATTTGGTCAGAATGAATGGTCTCCTCAATGCTGAGAAGTGCAGGCAGATACTTATCTATCATGCAATACCATCAGGGAGGCATCTGATTGGCTCAAAATTTATTCTGCAGCATGACAACGACCCCAAACATACAGAGAAAGTCATTAAGAACAATCTTCAGTGTAAAGAAGAACAAGAAGTCCTGGAAGTGATGGTATGGCCCCCACAGAGCCCTGATCTCAACATCATCGAGTCTGTCTGGGATTATATGAAGAGACAGAAGCAACTGAGGCTGCCTAAATCCACAAAAGACCTACCTGCCGAGTTCCTTCAAAAACTGTGTGCAAGTGTAGCTAGAAGAATTGATGCTGTTTTGAAGGCAAAGGGTGGTCACACCAAATATTGATTTGATGTAGATTTCTTACTTAACAGCATTTTTTCACATCTGCCTAAAACTTATATACACAGTGCCTTGCAAAAGTATTCAGACCCCTGACCAATTCTCTCATATTACTGAATTACAAATGGTACATTGAAATTTCATTCTGTTTGATATTTTATTTTTAAACACTGAAACTCAGAATCAATTATTGTAAGGTGACATTGGTTTTATGTTGGGAAATATTTTTAAGAAAAATAAAAAACTGAAATATCTTGCTTGCATAAGTATTCAACCCCTGTGCTGTGGAAGCTCCCAGTTTGCACCGATGAAAGAAATTGCCCTAACGAGGACACAATGACCTTACAATTGGCCTCCACCTGTGAACCATTAAAGTTCCTGTCACATTTTCTGGATAAAAACTCCACTGTTGAAGGATCATTGGTAAGGCTGTGAATCTGAAGGAAAATGAAGACCAAAGAGCATTCTACAGAAGTTAGAGATAAAGTAATACAAATGCATAGCTTAGGGAAAGGGTACAAAATAATATCCAAGTGTTTGGATATCCCAGTGAGCACAGTTGGATCAATAATCAGGAAGTGGAAGATGCATCACACCACCCAGGCAATGCCAAGAAAAGGTCGTCTCTCAAAACTCAGCGCTCAAACAAGAAGGAGACTTGTGAGAGAAGCCACAGAGAGGCCAACAATCACTTTGAAGGAGCTACACAGTTCAGTGGCTGGGAGTGGAGTAATGGTGTACCAGTCAACCATATCAAGAGCTCTGCATAACACTGGCCTGTATGGGAGGGTGGCAAGAAAGAAAGCCGTTACTCAAAAAGTACCATCTGAAAGCACGCCTGGAGTTTGCCAGAAAGCATGAGAGTGACCCAGCTGCGATGTGGGAAAAGGTTTTGTGGTCAGATGAGACAAAGATAGAGCTTCTTGGCCAAAACTCAAAGTGCTATGTGTGGCGCAAACCTAACACTGCCCATGCCTTAAGACACACCATCCCTACAGTGAAATATGGCGGTGGCAGCATCATGCTGTGGGGATGCTTCTCATCAGCAGGGACTGGGCATCTTGTTACAATTGAAGGAAGAATGGATGGAGCAAAATACAAGAAAATACTGCAAGAGAATCTGCTTCAGTCTGATAAAAATCTGAAGCTTGGGAGGAAATTCACCTTTCAGCAGGACAATGATCCCAAGCACAAGGCCAAAGCAAAATTGGAGTGGCTAAAGAACAAAAAGGTGAATGTCCTACAGTGGCCCAGTCAAAGTCCTGATCTCAATCCCATTGAGAATCTGTGGCACTATTTGAAAATTGCGGTCCACAAGCGTCGTCCAACCAACCTGAACAACCTGGAGCAAATCTGCCAAGAAGAATGGGCCAGAATCACTCCGGACTGTGTGCAAAGCTGGTACATACTTACCCCAAAAGACTTAAAGCTGTTATTGCAGCAAAAGGTGGCTCTACCAAATATTAATGTGTGGGGGTTGAATACTTATGCAAGCAAGATATTTTAGTTTTTTATTTTTCTTAAAAACATTTCCCAACATAAAACCAATGTCACCTTACAATAATTGATTTTGAGTTTAAGTGTTTTAAAATAAAATATCGAACAGAACGAAATTTCAGTGTACCATTTGTAATTCAGTAATATGAGAGTATTGGTCAGGGGTCTGAATACTTTTGCAAGGCACTGTCTATATACATATATATATATATATATATATATATATATATATATATATATATATATATATATTTTTTTTTATGATTTTTTTTTTTTTTATGATTGCTACTGTGCTGCATTGAAGAAAAAAAAAAAGAAACATCTGCTACAAATCAAGGATTACTGTATATCCTGGTAGCTCTTCCATTCTGAGTGGCCATAAAAAAAAGCAATTTGCCACATTTTAGGCCTGCTTTTTGGTCACATATGTGAATGCATAAAGGCACCTTAAAACTCCAACATTCTGTTTTCAATTTATATTGACAACATATCTGGAAATTGCTAGCCTCTTAATTACATACTGTATAGTGAATGCACTAATAGGAAAACTGCTTAACATAGCTCAGTCCTTTAAACCTTGGGATTACTCTAGACACTCAAAGTGCATTCTCACCAGTGCATTATCCAGTCACTGCAGGTAGAGGCTCCCCTCTTACATGCATTCTCTGCTTCATGTGTATGTTGTAACCAGTTTTGTGTCCATGTGCATGTACTAACATGATTTACCATAAGTTATGGAGAATATCAGATTCTTTGGATATTTCTGTGTGTCCGTACATTCTTCCAGCTGTATGGTCAGCAATTCAGAGATATTCTCCTTCATGTTACAGAAGGAGAGGGGAGGGGGGGCACATAGCTTCTCTGCAGTCCTTTTTTTCTCAAGGTTGCCATAAGGCAGTATGGTTTGAAGAATACTTGCTAGAGAAGGTCATATATATTAATCACTCAATTAAGTAATTGGTGCTAATTGGAGTGTCAACACCTGTGATTGCTGGCAGAGATAGATTTAACCCCATCCCTGCCAACCTTACTCCCCCCCCCCCCACACACACACACACACACACACACACACACACACACACACACACTATTTACAGCAGCAGGGCTTCTGCCTGCAGCAGTCCTACATAATAAAAATAAAAAATATATCATACAACATCAAGCACATCAGGGTCTGCTAAGGAAACAGAGTCTATGTTTCCATGAATTATCTGGAGGAGTGTTGCTTTAAAAACAAAACATAAAGAAAACATGGAAAAAACTAAAATGGTGTTTAATATAACATTTCTACTTCATTCTTTAAAATGTCATACGGATTGATTTTATATGAGTATTACAATTTTAATCATTGGTGTAGAACTAGATGTTAAAATGCATTGCCCTGGGGCTATAATGAAATTGGACAAGAGCTGGGAAATTGTGTATTTACTTGAAACAAGTGTTAGGTGAGTGTTTACTTCATGTTTGTAAATTACATTTTCTTTCTTTTTTAATTTCATCGGTGTTGATACAGGAGGTGGGAGGGGGGCTTTTCCCAGTGTTCAATCCTATCATTAACTTCATCTTTCCAATTCCCCCAAAATGCAAATGTCACGACCGGATATGACCTGCCCATGGGGCGATTTGACAATGCTATCTCAATCTAAATTAAAATGAAATCGGAGCACAGCTTTGTAACAGACGCTTGCTCTGACACTTGCAATTACAAAATATATATCAGGAACACGACTGCTGAACACCTAAGAAATGGAGTTTAATCAGAAACATGGAGTTTTTGGCCACAGATTTCTAATTTCACAGCACAATATAGCTTCATGTTTTTATGTTACGATAATTTGGAACATTGGTATCTAGCTTTAGGCAAATAAACAGCAAGATTGATATTCTGCACCGGTACGTGAAATTATTGCATTAAGATACAAGGAACTCAGTTTGTTTGTTTTTTTTTGTTTGTTTTTTTTAATTGAACATTTACATTTTGTATCATAGTAGTCTGGGAGATTCCTGCCTTCCTTTGCCCCCCCCCCCCAGAAAGGTTTCTCTTGTATTAAAAAAAAAAAAAAACATACCAAAACACCCTTTTCAAAGCTTTAATACCCTTACAATGCCTTTTGAAATGTCTCCTGGTGCTGTAGACCCCCTCTTGTTCAATTTATGTCATCTACCATGTCAAGTTTTTCATTTTTCATACTTGTGATTTAAAAACACCAGTTTACTAGAGCAGGGGTCTCCAATCCTGACCCAGGAGAGCTGGTGTCTATCTGAATTTAGTTTCAACTGTACCCTAAATTACTTAATTGGACCAATTAAATGCTTATTAATTTAGGGTACTCTTGGAACAAAAACCAGCAGGGAATCTGGCCCTCCAGGACCTGGATTGGAGACCCCTGTAATAGAGGATAAAAACAGTTGACTGCAGCTTCGGACTAAAGGTTGACATGAATGTACTGTAGGAGTTCACATCTTAGTCCAAAGTCTGCTTAACTTTTGGTAATGGTAGCAATGATTTTTCTATCAGTCAAATTTTTAGAGTTTCGTGCCTAAACCTTTGTGATACTATTTTGGAATACAATGTCAGTTAAAAAGCCTGAACTGTCCCAAACTGAACTGGTGTACATGGAGTCATATGGTAACCCTAACCAATGAAGAACCATATATTCTAAAAGAGCTGTACTTACCTTACCATGGAGAGCCATTCCAGTCCTGGCCTTTATTTCAACCGGGTCCCAAATTAGTTAATTCCCTCTTAGCCGCTTCAGTTACATTACAACCTGCTTGGAGATCTCTTGGGCCAGCGTTCAGTACCACTACTCTAAAAGATAGGTAATTTAATACAGTATTTTCTGAGTCCCTGAAAAATAATAACTCAATATTGGAGCAACCACTGAGATTGGAGAGAGATTCTTCTTTAAATGTCAGTTATATATCCTACTGCTGTCAAGAAGAGTGGGGGTGTGGAGTGGCAAGCAGGTTTCAAGAAAAGGAGCTTGTATACCACATAAGCATATTCCAAGTTCTTATTTTTTGTGAGGTACTGTACTTCCAGTAAGACAATTTCAAAAAAAGAATATTGACCTGTTTCTCTTCAACAAATATCCAGCAGCATAGCTGGACACTGTAGAAAGAAAACCTTTGTTAGTCATGTTTTCACATGTTATTCAAACTACAATAGATGAAGCACAAAACCACCAGGTGGCAGAATTGAGACACTGACAAATAGCTTTTTATAGTAGTTGGTTTGTAAACCCTAGTAGATAGCACCAATAGTACATTGGAAGATTTAACTTTGACTATTGAATAAATTAATAAATAAATAAGGCTACCTTTACCATTACAGAAATAAATATATATGGTCATATATTTTTTATACAGTTAGAATAAATATATATATATATTTTAAAAAGTCCAATATAATTGTAGTATATTTTTTAAATGTATTTTGTAATACAACACATTGCAATATATTTTATAATATGCACATTATTGCAATTTTTATGCATAAATATATTGTTTGATAATACTTGCAGAATGTATTAACAAAAAATAACTCTCTAAGGGGCTGATGTAAGGATAGGCACAGTGCAAAAAATTGCAGCTCCAAAACCCAAATTGCAGAGCAGCCAGGCAATTATTTTACACACTGCGGCCTATGTAAGATTAAGAGCAATGCAAATTACACAACACACACAAATAATGAGCTGCAATCATGATAATGAGGGTGGCAATGAGTGTCGCCTGTGCATCGGGGTATTTAGCGTCCACACTTACAGCCAGAGGTGAGGTCAGTTAGGAGTACAGAGAGCAGTAGGTGTTGAGATTTGTAGAGCACAAAAATCAAACCAAACATAGAAATATGTCAAAGGAAGGGCAGCAAAGTCCTCTTGCAGCCTACAGAAACAGCAATACACATATGTAAGTTTGCTGCACAATCCAATCACTGGAAATCACCAAACCCTTTTATAAACGTACAGTATTAATTTCAAAGTTGTGCAGTGTGTAGGGGTGGAAGACCATCATCAGTCATCAGCTTTTGTTAAATCATGCTATTGGATCCTCTTGGCAGGCAACTACACCAAATGATGCCATTGGGCAGGAATTGAATGTTCTGCTGGAGATCTGTCAAAACATAATCAAGATGTGACAGAAACCCTCATTGATTTAAGGTCTTACAACAGCAACCACTAATGGTGTGTGATGGAACCTAATTGCTTACAGTATGTATTCCTTTTCTACAGCAGATCTGTACCAGCTACAGCAGACATAATTAATATTGTCTTTAAAACAGATGTTCAGCTCGTTCAGACTGGGATCAATACAAAGCATAGTGTATGCATTTAGTTTGGCCAGAAGGTGGCATTATAATGCTATGGTTTGATTGGAAATCTAGTGCATCAGCTCTACGCAATTAACTTATTTTCAGGGCCTAAGTTTTGCTTTATGTTTTAGCCAATAGGCTTAGCCATAATTAACAGTGTTAACAATTGGATCCATTTATTACGTTGCTCAATGTCAAAAAGTTCACTAAACGTATCATTGCATTTTAATAAAGGTTGTCATCTGAGCTCACACCGAGACTTACCAAGCTGGGTAGTGAAATGTGTCACTAAACTTGACATGCTGCTCAAAACCTGTAGTAACAGATCATCGCTGCAGCAAAGGTAATCATATTCCAAACCTAATGAATGGACAATGTTATAGATAAACACAGTATTACAGTAAAAATATGTATGAGTGGCCAGTTTATTATTTGTTCTTTAATATTCTTTAATGTAACTGAATGAGAGGCACCTTAAATCAACCAACTGTTGTAAGCGTCTACAAAATGTAAATCCCTTAGATGTTTCAAACAGATAATTTTTTTCTAATTATTAGTAGTAGTCGTAATAGTCATTGTTGAAGTAGTCGAAGTAATTTTTTTTTTTTTTTTTTTTTACTGAAATCAATAACTTTAGCAGGTAAAGTTGCAGCTTCATGTTGATATAAATTTATTATGACTGACATTTCTTTATTTTAATGCTTTGGCATGTATATTCAAGCATGGCACATCTACCTGAATGTGCTGTCATTTGGAATGTCTCTCTGTTATGGTAAAAACATTGAACATGTATATCTCTATTTTTCTAGTATTACTTTTTAGTGTTCTACATCCACATCACTCACTGGCTACATTCTAAAATGTGCTGAGGTATACTGCGGTAAAAGCATTCCAAATTGTAGTGCAGCATAGCAAAAATGCAGGCAAACATACTGTGACAGGGTGAATGCATGTAAAAATGCAATGTAAAAAAGCTACTGCATTACCTAGGCAAGCGACAAGAGGGAACATGATTGCCAGTTCTCTAAGGTAGAGTCAGAACAGCTGTTAGCAAAGATTAAGTAGTTGGGTTCTGACAAATATAGTGGTTCACGTCCCTGTGTGTTGCTACAACAGTTTCAATAACGTACCTGTCATTTTTCTTTTCATTTTTAACATCCTGACAACTTTAAAATCTATTTCAAAACTCTTTCAAAAGGTCTGCTTTAGTGCACTGACAGTGTAAGGATTATAGCCCACATTGTCAAACAGGTAACACAGCACTAAAGATCCATGATGTGATACGGAACAGAAAAGCCAGAGCACTTGCTATGTTTTTTCTTTTTTTTTCATCGCTCTTCCTGCAGTGATTTAGAGGACAGAGCTCAAACCCTAGTGCACTAGAGCGGCCATTTTGAAAAGAGCATTGAAACAGATTTTAAAGTTATAAGTGCAAAAAGTTGTCCGGATGTTAACAATGAAAATAAATTACAGGTATATTTTTAAAACATTTGTAGCAACACAAGGGGACCCCAGATAGGTAGCGATTAGTCCAAGAGACCACATATATTTTCTACATTTTTTAGATGTTTTTGAAAGCATATGTGTATTTGTTGTATTTCATAAAAACTGGTATATTGTTTGTGTAAAAAAAAAAAAAAAACTAGTAACTCATCCAGTGATTTTGAAGACAAATCCTACATTTGTATGTTTTATGGCAAACCCTAGATATACCTTATGTCACATGGTAAATCACAGATACCTTAAAGTAAAGCATTGCAAAAAGAGGATAGGAATTTGTTAGATTGTGCAATTATATGTTTATAGTGCCTTCCAAATAATTAAATGCTTTACGATGAAGTGTTTAGAGATAGTGGGTTTTAATGCGTTACATACCGTACATCAGTTGCAACAGATTTTAAACGTCTGTGTACTGGGTGTTCTGCACAAAAATAATAAAAAAAAAAGAATTACGTATGCTATTTAAATTTACTGTGCAAAGAATATGCATAGCAATTTTTCTGCACAGCTTGAGTTTGCATGTTATCAAGTTTCTTGTACTTCGTTAATCTATGGCACCTCAGTAGTCAATTGTGAATGTACTGCCTGCGACTGGTGATTTCTCTGTGTCTCAGTGTCTTAGTGCCCCGGAACCTACCTTACCAATTGACCTATCTGTAAATCACTTTTGGAAGGTAAATCTGTATAATAAACGCAATATTTTGTGTTTGGAGAGAGTCGGTTTGCTTTATATTGCTATAGCAAGACGATCAATAACGAATACAATATTATAGTTTCTTCATTTGCCTTACTGCAGTATTGGTAGCGTTTATTTAAATGCATGCAGGCCTTTTTAAATGTATTCCATCTGCAGCATTGGAATAATAAAAAAGTTATGTTTCTATGTTTATTTGCTTCACAGCCATATTGTTTGTGGACAATGAAGCAAATAAGAATAATTGTTGTTTTATTGTTAGACCACGTTTTCTTGTACAGTAATTCAAAGAACCATTACAGTTAAAATGCAAGGCTGTAGTTAATGCATACCTGTGATAGAATCCAAATCAGCAGTCTCCCTCCCGATCTGTGAAAGCGCTGTGTAACAGGAACAGTGTGCTCCGTACTGGATGGTTTGGCATTTCATTTCAGGGTCAGTCAGATGCCGGCCATCCAGGAAGGGGGTGGAGCCACAATACCAAAGGCCATTACCTTAATGTGGTAGGCGATCTGTCAGTCATGAATTGGAGGATACCTGATTGGCCGCACCACTTCAAGGTAATGTTGCATTGTGCTCACCCAAAATTACTCACATAGGGGCTGATGTTAGCTTAGGCGCAGTGCGAACAATTGCAACTGCAAATTCCAAATTGCCTTGAGGCCAGGCAATTATTTTTCACTACGGCCTATGTAAGCTTAAGAACCATGCACATTACTCAACACGCACAAATAATGAGCTGCAATCATGATAATGAGGGTCGCACTTACAGCCAGAGGTGAGGTGAGTTAGGAGTGTAGACAGCAGTAGGTGCTGTATGATATTTATAGAGCATGAAAATTAAACTGAACAAAAGAAAAGTCCTCTTGGCGCATGGAAAAGAAAAGTTGTCTGAGGTGGAGCTAACAGTCCTTACGGCTGAGGTCACTCAACAAAAAATTGTTACCAAGAGGACAGTCAACCTGGTGATGGAATGGTGGCAGGACCTGTGGTGGTGAATAAAAAGCTGCTGACACGGCTGATGAGGGAAGCAGAGAGGACAATCCATCTCAAACAAAGTGACCTTGGGTTTGGATATGCAGGGGGTCTTTTCTGAAGGTTTTCATGCCTGTCCTCAACATGCATCGCGAAGTGCACCACAGCAGCCATCCTGAGGCCAATGACATCTCCTGAAGTTATATGGTTTTAACAGCTCTTAATTACTCGCTTCTACAATGGTTTGCACCTTGTAAGAGGAGGTGCAAAGTTTTTTGAGGGTCAACAATTGCCCAAGTGCAAGGCAAAATCCATACATCTTTTAGAATGTTTGCACAAGTTTAGTATTCCAGATCCCTGCCCAATTTCACTTTTCTTCATTTGAATACATTTCGATTTCAATCGATTCATGATGGCAAAGTGCTAAGTGCAAAGTTTTTTGGCAGCAACAATATGGGTGTTTTGAAACTGCAAATCCTTACTTCGGACCCATGTGTCTAAATTGCAGAGTAAATTACTCAATAACCCAAAACCTTATCTGGAGCGCTGGTCTTAGTATTTATTTACTTTACACTGTGATGTTTATTTAGTAACACTATGTATAAAATATATTTCCAAACTATTAATATAAACGGCCTCCATAATTAATTTATTTTCTTAATGAAGAATAAATATTGGCAACTAAGAAATTAATTCTGTAAGATAAGAATCTTTCAGTTTTCTGTCAATTATTAAATTGAGTCCTAAGTGATAGTTACTGCCCTTCCAAGAGATGTAGGTCAAAGGTATTTGCCTTTAGATGGCCTGATATTCAACCTGTTGCAGTCACTGGTTAGAATCACACAGATTTAAGTGAAGAACTACACCTTCTTCAGTACCAGTCAGTAAAAGAACCTCAATCTGTAGTGCTCAGTAAAGTGAACACAAACATCCAAGCTCCCATGCAGCCAACACTTCCACTAAATGAAACATTTCTTACTACATCATCCTTCATATTCACTATACTGGCTCTCGTACTACTATAATTCCCTAAGTAAATATTTAATAGAATTCAGTTAAGTAAACTACAGGTAAGATAAACGTTACACCGTATAATGAGTTTGACTTCAAATAGTATTGCTTTATACAAGATTAGTGAATTGAAACAAATGGGAAATTAAAAGACTTGAATAAGCATTGCGGTAACAATTATGACAACTATTAATCTTAAATATAACATCTTTATCACCATCACCAATTAAGGCAAGCTTTTAGAGTTTCAATCAGCCATGCAATGGTAATTGAAATATTCAGAATACCACTCTGTAAAACAGTGAGTCAGTGACTAAGGAGCAGGTTTTCCGTTTCTCATGGTATACATACAGTATTTCATATTTCTGTCATCTTTCTCACTACTACAGATACTGGCAATGGATGTACGTCCTACGTTTGTGGGACCAGTTCTCGACTCCTCTCTATCCAGTTCCTGATGCCATTTGACCATACTGTGTATTAAGACGAAAAAAAACAAAAAAACATGAAGGCTACAAACAGTAAAAACACCAACCCAGGTGACGAACCACGGCATTAGTGTTGCTTTATTTATTTTTTGTTTCTCACTGTGTGCACTGTGGACCGTTTTGTTGAATCTACTAAATTGAAACCTTTACTTTTATTTTTGACTGCACTATCTGTGTTACCCCACTGCACTTTCACCAGCACTGTTGAGTATTCTATTTATTTATCCTTTATTTATCTCGGTAGTCACATTGAGATTAAAATCTCTTTTACAAATGAGACCTAGCTAAGCAGGTCGCAGCAAGTCAATCGGACAATAAGAACAAATACACAATAAAATACAATTAAGACACCGGCAAATCACATTTTTAAAACAATAAGCAAAATGTACAAAAGTAGTCAACTATTTAAAAGAAGTACAACTCAGTCACGAAATCATGCAGTTTACTTATTTAAATTGTAATAGAGATATGTGAGTCTGCAGCTTTAGTTTGGACTGGAACTCATTCCAGGACCATGGGGCATAATAAGCAAAGGATCCTTTACCAGCCTCAGTACGCACATTTGGGATATTAAAATGCAAAAAAAATAATGAGCTCTGAGGCTATGGTTACTATGGGAAGCTATAAGGTATTCATTTAAATAAGAGGGTAATTTACATTGAATAGCCTAACATACCAGAATATACTAATGCTTCAACCTGCGTAAAGCCAAAGAAGTCCAGCCTACCAAATCGTATCATATACAGTGATGTATTTGTAATGTACCTCAACGCTGCATGATATAGTGAGTCCAGTTTACCTAAAGCTGATGGTGATGCAAACCTACAGCAGTATATACTGCATCACCATAGTCAATTTGCGGCAAAAACATACAAGCAATAAGCCTTTTTATTTCCATAGAAAAGCAAGATTTCAGTCTGTACAAAAAACCCAAAATAAATTTCAGGGTTTTTTTGCAATATATTCAATATGAGTCTTAAAATCCAGATTCCTATCCACCCAGATACCCAAATACTTGCATTTATCAACAAACTCAATATCCTTGTAATCTAAAGTAACTAAAGTTAGAGTCACGGGAGCAGTTTTCCTTGCAGCAGAGAACACTATAGCTGTAGTCTTACTTAAAAATAAGCTTTAAATCAATTAAAGCTTTTTGAATGGAGTCAAAATCAAATTGTAAATTACTAACTGCCAAGGTTAAGGATGAATTGCATGAATATAGAATGGTACCATCGGCATAGAGATGGTACTTACAGTGTTTAAAGTTATCAATAATATATAATACAAACAATAATGGGCCAAGAATTGATCTTTGAGGAACACCCTTGTTTAACAAAACAGGGTTTGACATCAAATTTCCATATTTAATAATCTGTGACCGATTAGTAAGGTAATTTTGAAACCACAGAGCTGCCGGTTATCCAATACCAGCATTTAATAACCTTGTGATAAGTAGTAATTAATGAACAGAGACACACATGTTGATCTCTTATCCAAAGCCATTTTTATGTCATTATCAAAGCCATTTTTATGAACTCTGTTCCCTGTACTTAGCGCCCTCACAGGTTGGGAGAGAGATTTACCACCAAGAATCATTCTATTTCTGTCACAGTGACACATAAAAGGTTCCAGTCTGCTTAATGCATGTTAATGATCCCCCAGCACTTATCACATGCTGTTGTCTCAGCCGCTTTTGAATTTACATTTACAGTAAATTCTCCTTTTAAGAAGTTCCATGTAACAAAGACTTCAGTCCATATGCTTTCAAATAGGAAACAAACCCTCAATCTTGCTCTAACAGCACTACAGTAACTCTATAGAAAATATCCTCACAGAGTCACATGAAGGACAAACATCACTTTTCAGATTCACATTTTGTCTTTATCTGATTCTTTATTTTTATATAACACCTTTCATAATGGACCACCATCACAAAATGCTTTACAAGATATGAGACTAGGGTATGTGAACTATGCATCAGTTGCAGAGTCACAACAACATCTCACCCAAGATGGAGCACAAGGAGGTTAAGTGACTTACTCAGGGTCACACAATGAGTTAGTGGCTGAGCTGGGATTTGAACCGGGGACCTCCTGGTTACAGGCCCATTTCTTTAAGCACTGGACCACACAGCCATTTTTATATTTAAGTCACAGACCTCCAATATTTGTACAATAAAATAATTAATTGAGAGCTCTGCCTGTGCATGTGTGTATTTTGTTTGTCTGACTGCCTGAACCTTATCAAGCACCTCTTGCATCTTTGCATTGAATAATCATTAAATATCAAATCTTTGGATGTTGGAAAGATAGAATACTGCCAGCCTGAAATTCTAACTGCGGCAGACAGTCTCTATTCAAAGTGTTTGGATCTCGGCCTGTTGTGAATAGGACAGCACTAGACTGATTTCAAGAGAGACACCTGGAGGCAGTACTGTAATAAATATGCAGTTTAACATGCAGTTTAAACACATTTTGTAGTTTTGTATAATTCAAAAAACAAAAGCTTGTTTGACAGTAAACCATTGCTTTATTACCCAGACAACTGTATGAAATGCCCCCATAAAAAAAAAAAAAAAAAAAAAAATACATATTAACTGAGAGCCTTCATTTGGACCAAATCCATGAAACACAGTACAGTGAACTATTACCAACAGACACTGTTATTTCCTCTTAAATCAACTTGAATTGCATTTTAAGTGTAGTTAAATGGAGCTGCATTTACTGCAGTATATGTTCTGCATCTGCCGCTTACAAAACAGCTCAGACTCACCTTATCAGTTATCATACCATGCCACCCAAACAGCAATCATGCATAGCATAATCCAGGCAGTGTTTTTTATACAGTTTTTAGTTTTAGGGGTAGAAAGATATGAAAGATAATTCATAATTAATTAGGTTGGTTAAATAAAATAGAAAGATGAAACATAATTAGAGTCTTTCAGTGCAAAAGAAAGGTTAATCAATTACTTTAAGTTGTTTTTTTTTAAATAAAAAATAACACTTTTTGATCGGCGGTACAAATTTAAATTAAAAGAGAAACTATAAATAAATATAAAAATATGCTTATTTTTTTCAATGCAATAATTACTGTTAGCAATAAACTCACAAAAATGTTAATAAATGAACAAAAAAACCAAAGAAATCATGAATGGTTGTTGAAACTTCACATGCCAGGACAAGTATTGACATGTTCAAGACAGGTAGTCATCTTTAAATTATCTATTGTCTAGTGATTAGTACATACCTACCAGTAACATTTCATTGTCAACGATCTCCTATTCCAAATGAACAAACTATTGCTGTATATAAACACACATTATCAATCAATCTGGATTTCTAGAGCATGTTGATGCTAAAATTGTAATATAAATGCCTTTCACTATTTGTGTGGTTTTTACACTTTCCTGCAGAATACTTGGCAATGTGTGAGTCTGGGAACATGTCTACTACAGATTTGCTGAACTGTCACAACATGTAAAGGTCTCTGCATGTGTAACTTTTTTGATCTCTGTTTTTCCTTTGGCAATGAAAGATGTTATTGAAGCGTTGGTTTTCTGAGCCTCACTGTCGTTTTGTGCTTTTTGTGATATTTAGAACAGAAGCATATATCTGCCATGTAGAGCAAATAAAACAACATGATTTCCATTTTCACGAGAATTATTACGTTACCTATAACATAATAATTATTTCCATTTTCACGAGATTATGATAATTATTTTCATTTTGACGAGATAATTATTATGTTATAACAAAATCATTATTTCCGTTTTCACAATACAGTTATTACATTAAAACGTGATGATTATCTTGTGAAATGGAAACAAACCGCAATGTATCAGACTTCAGAACATCACCTAGGCTAATGCACTACTAATATGTCATTGTAGACATAACTTGTTGTAATCCTAACTTGTTGCAGCCTAGTTCATATTGTATTTTAGTAGTAGTATTAATTTTACACTTACTGTAAACTATACTGTATTTAAATATTAGGCTTGCATTGTAACCCTGTAACAGTAAGTCAGATTTGATAAAGGCGTATATATTTAAATTTGCATCAATATATAATACTGTAACATACTCAGATCACAGTGCTTCAGAGGCTTACGAGAGTGTGCACCTCCATAATCCGTCCCGGGGGGGAAACAAAGACCCTCAGCACTCATTGTAGTGTTATGAGCCCCCCGTGCACATTTATCACACGTGCAGCCATCGTAGCTGGCCCAGTATGTGAACTTCCCTGGTGCACTGATTGTATGCCTGCCACAGGGCTCTCCTGGGTCCTAAACTGCTAGATACACACAGGGATTTCAGTTATCACAGACCGTACATGACACGGTATCCATGATTTTAGTAACTGAAATGTTATTGAGAAATTGACTTTTGCAGAAATGAAAGGTTTGCTGATCTACAGAGGTTTAACAGTACAGGTTTGATCAAAATACAGGAGAAAATCTGTCACAGGAGCAGTGGCACTGGAAAGATATTTAAAGTGGGGGTGCTGAAAGCCATTCAACAAAACTGTAACCTCTGTATACGATGGAAGCCAAGCAAAGCCAAGGGGGTGCTGCTGCACCCCCAGCACCCCTAGTTCCAGCGCCCTTGCACAGGAGTTGTCTGGAAGTGTCCAAAAAACAGGAGAGTCCCAGCAAATAAGGGAGAGTTGATAAGTCTGTTAGTGTGATGTGTGCCTTCCACCAGACTGTCTGACTGAACGAATGTTGTTGATGACTGGCTGAACATATTAGCATGAGAACAGTTAGTCACCGCCAATTACAGCTTTCCCAATAACAGTCAGGGTTTATGCAGGAATAGTTATTCAGTACATTAAGGTTTAAGGTTTTGCTAAATAACAACATGGGACACCACCAAAAAGGGGGGTAACCATAAAAGCAGAAGTTATGTTGAAGATTCAAAAGCTAACCCAGGTGATATGAGAAGCAGCTGTAGCACCTGTTTCTGCATGCAAAATTTAGACTGGTGTGAGAGCTAGTAAGAACCTGGGAGCTAGAAACAGAATGGTAATTGGTAAAAGACTGAGAAGTAATTCATCCAGTCATGATAAATGAAGGCAGTGCTACTACTGTAAAGAAGGGATCAGGTGGGAGCTGGTGAGTAATATATTAAAAACACTAATGGATAATTCCATTTGATTTATGTTCTTGCTGATAATATGAAGTGGTTGCAGTGCTTACGCACTCACCCAATATTCTGTTCTCTGGCTTAACCCTGTGTCCTCACGTTGTTTGTCTAAAGGGCCTGAGAAAAAGTTTTTATGTTAAATGCAGGCTAACTATTTGAGAACTAATCCTGATTAACCTAGTCAGATATGAATGGAAATTCAGGTTTTAAGGCTTTGTCCTTAATATGTTCATTGCATTCAAAATATATATAAAAAAAAAAACTCAAAGCTTCTAAACTATGCAACTTCAAAACCCAAGCCCACACTCATACTCTTATCCAATTGACCAGCATCAATTTCTCCATGCATTTCTCCCCTTACAAATTGCTACACCAAGAGGAGACCCGTTCTTAGAAAGAACAGCAGTTTGAAGTTGAAAGATGACAAATAAAATAACTGGTTTGCACAGACTGTAGTGAAAAAATTAAGCTGACAAATGGTTTTTGATTGAAAAACACTTTATATACAAGAAAGGTATACCTCCAATACAATTATATAAGCACAAGATTCAAACTGACTTTGGAAAAGGCCTCAGTACAGTTCAGTGCTATACCAGAAAGCACGTTTGTATCAGAAAGCATGGATATCAATGGAGTCAATTCCAAAGAGAAGAAAAAACTGACAAAACTTTACAATGTTTGATATTTATACCTTTGTAAACAATTAACCCACCTTCAACCTGACTGGTTTCTGTCCAATAATATATAATATAGATAGTCGTTCTTTTATTACACAGGGTGAGCTTACCACATTCTTCCTCTGTGGGAAAGGGGGAGGTGCTCTCTGGCCAGGCAAACACTCACCAAGATAGGGAAGAACCCAGGTACTTATTTTCACAATCTTCTCTTTACCTGGGCGGTTATTTGGATAAGGACACCTTTTAGAGAGAAGGTGCTAATTGTCCACCGTGTTATCATCACAAAATATATACAGCAGGGTTTACTTCATTCCTCAAATGTACTTTTCTAGAACCTGTTGTTTTCACCATGAAAAGGGCAACCTGAAATATGAACTTTTTTAGATACCGTAGAAGACAAGGTTGCTTGTGTATTATAAAAAATATATTTTTGACTTTTAAAATATTAAAAAAATGAATGGAGCGTAGGGGGGCGATATTAACCTTTACCAGTAAAACTGGGTGGTATTATGAACAAGGGCAGACAGTCGAGACTGGGCATTATTTGGAGCATGTATAGTATATAGTAGTATATATATAGGAATAACAGTGGCTGCATGACCAGTGGCATGAAAAGCAATTATCTCTTCCAACGATGCTACTATAATTCAAAACTAAATCCAACAAAAACTGTTTAATTAAAGGCACTGTGAAGCACTAGCTATATTCCCAGTTTCAGATCTGAACATAACTGGGGCTATGTTACTTCCCAGAACTAGGTTGACCTTTCTAGAATGAAAGACTCAAGGGTGTCTTGTGTCAAATTAAATAATATTAATATCTCAATTCGTAATTGTGGTCAAATGAATTATTATAACCTCTATTTTACCCTTTTCTGTTATTTTTGCTTCCGACCACATTCTGCGTTTTAAGATATGTCGTATCATATGACACTAGCAGCCAAAAACAAGTGTTCATAGGGGCCTATCCCAACCCCACCACCAGAGAGAGAAGATTTGCTCTCACCTCCACAGAAAGTAGGCACGTACACACCAGGGCCCAAAGGAGAGCCGCACCAGTCCCCAGCAAACAAAGGAAAGCCGCACTAGTTTCCAGCAACTAAAGTTGAGCCGTACCAGTCCCCCTCGACTGAAGGAGAGCCGCACCAGTCACCAGTGACAGAGGGAAATTACCTGCTGCTCTCGCTTCCACCGCCAGGGGGAGACTATCTGCTGCTCCCACCTTCACCGCCAGGGGAAGGTTACCTGCTGCTCCTCGCCTCCACCACCAGAGGGAGACTACCTGCAGCTCCCACCTCCACCACCAGAGGGAGACCACTTGTTGCTCTCACCTCCACCCATTAAATCACATTGTTAGGGTTTTGGGACAGGGAAATGGAGGTGTGAAATTCTAGCCAGGTGTCTAGGTTGCAGTCTTTAAATAGAATTAAGGAACTAGAATGTAACAAAATTATATTGACACACCTGCAATATGTACCAATATGTACTGTGTTTGAGTAAGAAAGCTGTCCTTCACATTACAAATTAATGCATTTTGCAATTGGTGCATCTACTTGTGTTCTGTTATTCTAAAAGCAATTTAGTCTGACATAGTGTGATAGACAGTTGATATTAATTGGTGCTTCTGTATTTAAAACGACACAGATTTCAGCAGGGACAGTCCATTGGTTTGTCCCTCTATATTTTATTTTAGTTTCTCAATTTCAAATGTTTCATGTAACCTAAGGATATAAAAAACTTGTACAGTATATCGCCAGCTTGTCCAGCTTTCTTTTTCATTTAGTTTTTACTGGTAGAAAGTGGAAAGCAAAGGACGTGCTGGAAGAAGCAAAGACTGTCCTAAGTATCAGTGATATCATGGGGCGAGTACAACAGGGAAGAAAAGGCCTTGGTCTCAGTTCAGCTCTCCCGAGATGTCACAAAGCAGCTCCAGCTGAAAGGAGGAACAGGGTAGTCACGGAAATGCAAAAGCAGGAGGATATGATGAGGTATGTCAAGGTGGTTTCCCAGGCTAAGCAGGGAGAAGGGTTGAGATAGAGAATGTGGAACATCAATGGAAAGGAATGGATGGCTAAGGTAAGTAAACTAGGCTGGGTTGGGTGGGGAATGGAGGGGAGTGCTGCTGGGATGCAAGCATTACTGTCAAGCCTTCCTGAGATGTTGTGGGCTAGACGACGAAACACCAAAGATGGGAGGTGCCCACCTGATGACCCCTGCAAAGTGCCCCATCTAGCCCATTCCAGACCGCTGTCATGCTGAGGCACTAGGGTTGATACCTGGAGCCAGCATCGGCAATGTTGTGTGTGCTGATGCACCGTAGACGCCATCACCACCACGCCAATAGGAAATCTGCAGGAAAAGTGCTGAAGACTCATATATTACAGCAAAGCTGCGTCTGTTATCTCATTTTATCGTAGTTTAGTGCACAATGCAACACTAATATGCTTCCTCATCTATTCAGTCATGAGGAGTCTTTTTTGCTGGAATAATTAGTAATCATGGTTAACAATGTTCTAAGCGGTAACTAAAGAAACTAAATGTTAGGAAAATGTAGGCGATAAAAGTATCCTTTAAGAGTACTTTTCAAAACAATAATCATGCAGAATCAAGAAACCATAGCCCTTAAACCATGTTCTAAGAAATAAAGAGTCAGCTGTTTGGAAGTGCAATATCAGCAAAAGAATATGCCAAAGACAAAGTACACAGATACCAACTGATAATATACAGTACACCGTTCAGTGCTACAGAGATATCAGAATGATATATTGTGAGACATGGGGGTAAGAACAGCATGCGCACATCTCTCATATGCTTTGTTTTTCACTGTCTTTAATGTATTATGCTTTGTTTTTTACTGTATCTTGTAAAATGCTTTGTGATGGTAGTCCACTATGAATGGTACTATATAAAGTAAAGATTGATTGATTGATTGATTTTAAAACAATGGCACTGTAGGGAGAATGAATCAACAAATGATTTTTGATCAAAAATACTTTATATACATAAAAGAAACAATACAATCGTATAAACAAGGATATAAGCAAGCAAAGACGCACAGGTCACAGCATGAACCAAAGTATACACTTGTATCACAACACAAACGTCATGTGGAGTCAATTCAAGGAAGGCATTGCATTAAATACTAGGAATATTAGCATTTCCACCCCCATTTCTTCCAATCAGTATGGATCCACCCTACTATCACACACCTTCAACACATCTGGTAAGGGGGGGGGGGACTCGCCCAAATCTGTAATATTCTAAAGTGCATCACATTTAAGCATTTCACAGACTGTCTTAACCTAATCTGTTCTTTGTTTGTGATGTTCTGTTTTCACACTGTGTCCACACAACTTTGGCTATCTGCCCAGATGCCAAGACACGAGAGACTGCAAATGTCTTGCTTAGCTAGTTGCACATGCTTTAAGCTATACTAAAATATGAAAATAACATATAAGTAAAGAAACTTATACTCAAATACATAATTAATACTTTATGCAGAATGTCATTTCCTACAGCACTATTATGATGGTTGAAATCTTCTCCTTGCTCACCTGAGCTACAGAAAAAAGATCTAGATTGCAGCCTTGATCACAGGTTTGTTTAAATTCAATTTAAGAATTGGAAAAATACCCAATAAGAGCAAGATTGTGTCAAACCTTCACCTCAAACTTGTTCTGGGGTCTTGATATCATCTGCCAACGATGGGACCACTGTTCCAATTGCCTGGGAAGCCAGAAATCTACTTTTACTATCGGTATCGTATTATACTGGCTATGCCTGCTGCATTAGTCTCTCGTAACCTCTTGATACATTATCCATTTAACTTCTATTCTCTACTCTGCTATGCTCAACTGGTCAATATTATACAAAAGCACACAAGACATGTAATTACACATAACCTCATTGATAACTTCCTCTTATAGGAAG
The DNA here is from genome assembly GCF_017654505.1 of Polyodon spathula. Taxonomy (NCBI): domain Eukaryota; kingdom Metazoa; phylum Chordata; class Actinopteri; order Acipenseriformes; family Polyodontidae; genus Polyodon; species Polyodon spathula. The sequence continues at coordinate 23,032,937 of NC_054536.1, forward strand.
TGTATTTTTAATTCAAGAATAACTGAACTTGGAATGTACACATATTAATCTGTCCTGACTTGTAGTACAACAAGACAGTTCACTGTCTGTGATATTTTATGTTCCGTGACCAAACAATCGCTGGAGACACGACAACAGTGTTGCAACAGGCTTCAGGAATAAATGATAACATAATTGTGAGAATACATTTTCTTTTCATACAAAATGTGCATAAAGTTGCAAAACAAAGGGGTGGCGCTTACTTCTAGTAACATTCTTTAAAGAGGTACATTTAAAGCCTCTGACTTAGCCTGAGGCTCATATTAATACTGCTGCTGAGGTAGGACAGGGTAAATCACACATCTGCACATTAATAACGTTTTCCAATATTTGTTATGCTATATACAACTTTCACTAAAATGATGGATGCATATTGTATGTAAAACATATATGACTCAACCGTGGACTATAATTAGCTGCGCAAAACAAATTGGGTTCTATCAAACTTCATCTAACATTGTTTATTTTAAAATAACTAGTACAGTTTATTGAAAAAAGTAACATTTTCAAAAACATTGCTAAGCCAAAAAAGAAGAAGAAAAAGGGAAATGTTTATAACTGTAAATTTATGAAGTGCTTTTAAAGTGGAAGACCATTCTGGACCATGCCCCCTCACTTTTTGCCGTAAGAAACATGCACAGCGGAACAAAAGGCACTTGTATAGCACACAATGTTTAGTTGCAATTATACTCTGTGTATACTTCGTGGGATGTTTGTTCAAAATAAAAGTGCATTCTCAAAATAATATTTTCATTTATTCATGAAAACCAGTTCAATATTGTAATAGTATAGTATGTTTTTCATTTATTCATAAAAACCATATACTGGCCCCCCCGATAGGAAAGGTGGGGGGGCATGGCCTTCACCCCTTTTGTGGCGGTGCCCATGTGTGTACAAGTACTTCACTTCTCCTTTACAATGATATGCTATCATTAAGACATAATTTAGATACATATTTATGAATTTGTGTAGTTTCCAATACCAAGATCAAGCTTTCTACTTTTAGAAACAGCCAACAGCATGTTGTTCTGTGTGACATTTAAGGGGCAGCACATTTTCTCTGGCTTGAAAATAAAGTAGACGTGTTGATATACATTTGAGTATTATGAAAAACATGTATGATTTACAAATGCTATGAGAAAAACAATAAACAGGTGTATGTGCTGTCTTGGAAAACTGCATTTTGTTAATGGCAGATATCAAGTGAAGATTGATAATACTGCATAACTGCATTGGGGATGAAACAGGAACCCATATTCAATGTATTTACATTGCATTTGTTTTATATGGAACAACTAATGTCAATTGATTAACACATAAACATTACTTGTTTACTTCTTTATCCTGTATTCTATACATTTTTCAAACACTGTAGAAACAGATTTGTTGAAGTGTGAATTCTTGCAAAATATGTCATTTGATCTTGCTGAATCCCCTGCAATGTATTTGCATGTAGACTTCAGAAAACACATCAAAAGGCAGGCTAAGCTTTCAAAGGGGGATATGTTTAAAATAAAAATTGACAACCCTTTATTAAGAAATGGATTTTGCAAATTGCATTGCAAGTCACCTTGGCTATTTTCAGATTATTAAAAACAAAAATTAATGAAAACATTCTGCAACAAAAATACCCCTACAGTCCTTTCTTAGCGCTTCTTAGTTTATCTTACATGGGTCTCTCCAATCCTTAAAAAATAAATAAACCTCCACCCCCCCAGGCCCATCTGTCTGCCTCCCCTCTTCTACAATCCTGGAGTCACCACTGTGTGTAAGGCTTGTGTATTTGTTGTTCATACACAATAAGTGTATTACAAATAAAGTGGGTTGAAAAGCCTTTGTTGGCAGAGTACATGCTATGAGAATGTGAACAGAGCAAAACGGCTCATACTGTAAGTGCTGCTGTTTAGTCTTGCTCACGTTTATCCCTCATTCTGTCAACCCCAATCAATATACAGAACCATAATTGTCCAAATGCAAACATACATTAATTCAAACCTGTAGTTTAAAGCTGTAGACACACATCTCAAATGTGGTTACACATGTTTAAAGAAACCTTTTTTCTATTTCTGGTTGCTTCTTTTAATTTTTTTAACTTTACTGTTTTTAAAAGTTTCAACGCTGGTCCGTATTTTCAACAGGAACGATTGTTTTTCTCCAAGCATTTCCAAGAACTCAGCGGTTTGAGCATAGCCATGACGACTTTTTTAAAACGTGTGTTCCAGGTTTGCGTCCTGGTTGTGTTAAGTAGCCAGTCTTCACGGGGGATTCCGAAGGGAGCGTCACTTTGGCTCTGTCACCACTGCAGGTTAGGGTGCCAAAACCGCCAGGAACGGGTTCTACTCATTGTGGTACAGCGAACTCTGCTGGCCAGGCACCCAGTGCGCTCAAAAGAGGACACCTGCAGGGCTGGCTTTTGTCATCCCTGCCCTTGAGTTCCTGGGTGTAAAAGAGGAAGCTGGCACAGTCATGGGATCGGAGGATGCCCACTGAACCTTGAGTTCTCTTGAGCTATATGGGGCATTGCTGCAGTGAGGGGGAAAATTATTGGACATTTCCAACTTTATTTTATAAAAATAAAATAAAAAAGTGTTTGTGCATATGCTGGTTCCGAGTGTCTGTACGGTCGAAAGTACTCAGAGAAACACAATCATATGTGGTAGCTAGAAAGTCCAGAGAGGCAGTGTGCTGCAGCATAAATGTATTTGGGTATGAATAGCATCTGTATAAATTAAATTTTCCAGCAGAAAGATATTGCAAGTGCAAAATATTTTTCCTGCCAGGGGTGAAAATTGAAAGTGCAGTGCTTGGGATAAAAAAAAAAAGCAGAGTCAGGGAAATCATCTATCCCCCCACCCCCCCAAGGATTTCTCTCTCTCTTCAAAAATAGTAGTAAACGCTTGGGAAAAAAAAAGTCCAGCAAATTTTTTTACTTGCTCTTTTTCAACAAGTGTTTACATTGATAACATTTTAAGCACTACTGATATTCAGTTGTCTAAATCAAATCACTAGTCCTTATGTACACAACACACACCACGTGCCTATCCTTCGCCAGCCATTCCTTGTCCTTCCTTCTCATGCACATCTCTGCCTCTCCCAGCTTCCTTACAAAGACCACCCCATAGCAGTTTCTACAGCTGTATCAGAATGGTAGGTTTTGCATTGTTCGTGTTAGAAAACAAAGTTAAAAGGTACAAAAGATGACTGTTTTAAACTACCAACTATCATGGCACTAAACAATATGAACTGGAAAAAAGTTATATAGCCCAAGATCAAAATACATTAATACATATATCAAATAAAATGGGAAATTACTGTACTATATCAGATTAGAAGTGAAATAGAAATATTAACCCTTGCTGCCGATGTGCTCTAAAATCTGTCATATTTGAACGACAATCTTGGTTTTTTTGGGGTTGTAGCCATGGCTACTGGTCATGTCGTCATACCATTAGTTTAGGGCTAGGGTGGGTGGGACATATAATATTTTGATTACAAGGACGAGTCACTGCCCGCGCCATTACGACTGAGTGCACAACAGATTCGAAGTTTTGTACCTTCTATAATGCTGGTGAATTATAAATGTATAATTATTTGGTTGGGTTAAATAGCCACTGCAAACCCCCTACCAAAATATCACAAATTAATTGAAGGCTTAAAATGAATCCAGACGTACCCTTTGTATCCCTAAGGTATATGTGAATGCTAATGATATATATCTTTGAAAACTGAGGACAGGTTAAAATAAATATAAGATACACTATGAACGTTCACGGAATAGTACTGTAGTTATACCATGAATGAAGTCGGCCAAATGGCAGACCAGCCCATGATTGAGGGGTGGGGTTTGTTTACAGCCAAAATAATAACAGGACTCCGTGAACTAAAACAACTGTGAGTTTTCAGTTTATATAACAAGAACAATGTGTGGAACGAAAGTATAGTATGTTGCAACCTAAATGCATGTGAATTCTGAGAATTAGCTGGATCTGTTAGCTGCAGTGTCATTTGGAAAAGCGTGATTTGCCTGATTATGCTGTTGCTGGATTTGAATGATTGCAGTTGCCTACCAGACAGGTTAAGAAGCCCATATTCTCTACAGCATTCCAGATGTTTCAGTTTTTCTGGAAGGAACGCTGCTGAAAATCAATTTTCTTGCCCCCCTCCAAAAAGGTCTAACTGAGAGTATAAACCAATTTTTTTTAATGTTAGATTTGACAGAAAATAATGTGTATCTTGACTTGTATTACCTGGTTTGTGGTTATGTATTACTTTCTTTCGAGACACAGTATAAAAATAATACTAATTCTATGGTCCCTGGACCAGCCAAAGAAGTACATCATGCATATAAAACCAAATGATGCTAAAAAAATGTAGTGTGATATATAGAAGTTGAATGCCGTTGATTACAGTGAAGAAAGCTAGAAGAGATTCCTGTGATGGTGCTAACAGCAAGTGTGGTTTGTGTTAGTCTCTAGCTCTCTGGCTGTTCTGGTGCAGCAATACATTTTGGCTCCGGTTTACAATTTAGGCCAAAAAAATGTAAGTGCCCCGGTATAACAGCTTGGGGCTGGACTTTGAAATACATATGTGGCCTGGTTTATTCATTTTCCCTTTTTGTATTCAAGACCACTTAGTTAAAGTCATTTTAAATGTGTTATATGCAGTTTTACACATTGGTGTCTGCTGTATATGTCTTAGGAATTTGATGCAAATTTAAATAGCAGGTTTCTTCAAATTTTAGTTGTGTTTTCCATTTCATGATATTTGCAAATATTATGAGTGGTCCCAAAATACTGAAACACTGTGAAGGCAGTTTCAGTTTTGTTTATATATATATATATATATATATATATATATATATATATATATATATATATATATATATATATATATATATATAAAATAAATGTAATGTAATTTGAAGCTACTTGCTCTTTAAATGTCCCAAACAGAAACAAATGTTATTGGGTAAGATTTAAACAGGGTAATAGGTTTTTAAACACAGAAATAAGTCATGTAAGAAGATGTTCTTAGACTTTCTAGTAATGTAACTGACAAAAAAAATCAATTTGCATTGATCTCAGTATGATCCCTTGCACAGATCACCATTATCCTGCTTATTCTTATTCTTATTCTTATTCTTATTTTAAGGTAGGTGAATACACACAGTATATAAATGTTTTTTTTTGTTTGTTTGTTTTTTTTTTATCACACAATAAATCGTGGTATTCAGGAGAAAAGTAAACAAGGAGACCGCTTGATTGTAAGTTAAAATGTCTTACCAGCATATTGGATCAGATCTGAAACATATAGCCATGTCAATGTGGTGTAGGAAAACATGGGTCTTCAATGTGTTTAAATTGTTACAATTCCTCAAGGAAGATTACCGCCTTTAACTCATTCAGGAAAGTATGGCAGAAATCTATTACGCTGTTTCCAAATTTATTTAGTAATTCGTGCAAATTTGGATATATACAGGGCAGCCCTCTGATGTCTTGTCCATGGTGACCCAGCCTGAAAAGTAGTTGCGAATAAATTTCAATTCATAACAAAACGAGACCGGGAGGGGCAGGGACTCACAAGAATGACACAATACACACGTATACAAAGCACTGTATTACTAAACACCAAAGTAATACAGAAACAGATATGCCACATGTTTAATTAGCACACTCCTTAAGATGATCTCGGTACCATTTTAATAATATTCTTGGTTTATCAATATTTAACACCGAGATAAGTTAATCGCTCCTATATCCTCCCCTTCTTTGCCTGCTAGTTGCAAAGCGCCCTCATGTAAGTTAAGTATCAAACAGGGTTGTGATGCTGCTGCTCACCAGAGAACAGTGATGTCAGCGCTGAGAACCCACAACGCATGCGTTCATCACTAGTCGCTAATACGGTGGTTAAGTCAGGCTGGGGGATTCTGTTTGTATTCAGCCAAAGAGGAAGACATAGACATCTAGTTTGGACCATCATTGTGTACTACAAGAAAATCATTCGGCGGCTCCAAAAAGAAGATCCACCCTCTTTCCCTTTATTTGTCCACACCCTTGAAACAACGACAATCTGAGAAGCAAAAACGCAGCTCCTAAAAAAAAAATAAAAAATACATTACTGTACGAGCTACAAAGCGGACATAGAAGCGAATTTCCGACACAGCTTTTGTATTATTAAACTGAGTTCTCAGGTTTGAGGATGAGGCTGACAAGAAACAGCAGACGGTGCTCAGCAGTAGGTGGAGATGGGAGGAAGGAGCGGGCTCCCCCATTCAGGAACCCCTTTGTGCATGACATACGATTCACTCTACTGCAGAAAGTCCAGGTAAGTGCATATAATAATAATAATTTAAAAAAAAAGGGGGGGTAATCATAGAACTGTCTAAAAAAATAAAATAATAATACTTACATAATACATTTTGCTCAATATATCATTGTAGACCCTGGTTATGTATAATGTTCGCCTAGTGCCAAGGCAAGTGTGTACATAGATGGATCTTAAACTTAGAAGATCGTCAATTAGTTTTACGAAAAACAAGCCGAATTACATTCAAATTAGCATGGTGGCAAATCATTGTACATAACTGTACTTGGCACAGTGAGTTGGGGTTACTGCAGGCAGCCCAAGGGCCTTTAAGCGTGCATATTGAACATCATGCTGGCCAGAAGTCCCCAGTGGATAGGAGAGGGGGGGTTATAAAAATAAATAAATAAATAAACACATTAATAAACAGCTGTACTATTTGTTAAGTGCGGTATTTCCTTGTAAATCGTTCGATACCATACCTAGAAAAGCTGCAGACATTCAGTATACCACTACGTAAACGTAATCATCTTGAAGGAAATTATAAGACACAGTAGTGGGTTGTCCTTTTATTAAAGACCATTACATGATTTATTCAGTTCGATTCGTGTGCGAATTCATCATCACCCTTATATTGGTGCACAACTAAGTACAAAATACAAATGACACACACACACACACACACATACTATATATATATATATATATATATATATATATATATATATATATATATATATATATATGTGTGTGTATGTGTATGTGTGTGTGTGTGTGTGTGTGTGTGTTGAAAAGTCAGTTGTTTGTTCTACTGTTTATGCGACATTGTGTCATCGCCAACGTTCAGTTACAACAATGTGTACAATGTTTTAGTTACTTAAACTTGTAATATTTTAACAGGCGCTGGGAAGTTAATTACAGTAGTTTGACCATTAACCAAATCTCGCTGATTCAATTGCTACATATGAAGAGTATGTTTTGTCAATATATTAATATAAATATATTACTGTTTATCTGTATTTTTTAAAGAAACAAACAGTAAACTGATGAGTAGAAAAATGTCTTTTTTGTAGTTTACTTGTATACCAAGCTAGTTGTCTTGTAGACATTGACTGTAAATGGCATATGTGTGAATTAAAAAAATTCTTACATTTGAAAGTGAAAACATTTCTTACATAGGTGGAGTCTTGCCTTCGAATTCTAGAAAGCTTATGTGACACTGGTAGCTTGACTGGTATCTTCTAGTAGTAGGTCAGATACACCTTTTGTATCCCATTATTTCATTCGGAAAACTCACATGTATACTGCAGTAAATTTGTACAATGCTACTTGTAATCCTGTCTGGTAGGCTTCGCTTCATATGTAACTTGTGTCTAAATACTTTTTCTGCATATCTATCTTCCCTTCCTCACTGAAACATTCTTTTCATTGTTTCAATACAGTATGTCATTTAAAAAGTCACAGTCCTACTACTAAATGCTGCATAAGGTGGTTTAAAATACCTTGAATACAATACCTGTGATAAATTATGAGCACAACCTAAAAAGATTTCTGTCGATTCACCCCTGTGAGGGAAGAATTGACAAAAACATAGCAATTCTGATTTCAAAAGCTTCATTCCACAAGGATAATTTAAGTCTAATTTTACAATTGACCTGATCTAACTACTAAAACACTGGTGTTGAACCTGTTTTAAATAGGAAACCTTGCACAAGATATCGTCGACCAAGCGTGTTGGGCAAAGTTTGTGCTTTTAAAAGTGGTGTTCTCAGCACTTAAAGTAAGAAAAACAAGTAGTTTAGACTTGCCCTTTGGGATTCTAATTGTTAATACTTGCACATTATTACATGTGATTCTCACTAACATCTGTTATTACTTAGTAAAATCTATAGTGCACATTTTGAGCTTCAGATCATGGAAACAGTAACATTTAGTGGTAATGGCAGCCATAACAAGCATTTTTTTTTATTGTGAAAATGATTTATATTTTTGTGTTGGGGAAACTTCTTTATGGTAGTAAAAGGTGATAAAGGACATAGAACATTTGGAAAGTCAGTAGTCTTTATTTAGCCTACATGCTGTAGAATACTAAAACTTCCCACCAGTGACAACTCCTCATAAGAGGCTACAGAGGCTAAGCCTACATGTAATTTTGTAAAAGTAAAAAAAGCTTGCCTTACGTAATGCTTTCCAAGGTGTACTGTATTGCTATTGGCTAATGTAGCCTCAAAATTGGCAGGGTTCTGTGTGTATTCCACCTGCAAGCACTCTCTGTCTGACAGGTTTTACTGTATTTCTATTGGCTACTTGATACAAGCTTGTGGCTAGCTTCTACCACTCATAATTAGACTTAATCTTAACATGTCTGTTAACAGGCAGGTTATGGGCCACGTGTGGCTGCTCCCTGAAGTTTTGATTTCCATATAGAGTATGTAGTATATTTTTTAACGTTGTAGATTTTTTAAATGATTTAACAAGTCTTCCATGGGCTGTAAAAATATTTTCTCTACAAATGACATCTCAGGATTAATCAATCAAGCAAGTCCACAATGTTTTGTTCTATTCGGTTGCCTGCCTTATGTGCTGCTTATACTATATTACTGTATTACATTTCTTATTATATTATGTAGTACCTTTTGAAATATGCAGTGTTATATTATGTATAATAAAAAAAAAAAAATGTATATACAATTTCAAACCTGGTGAGACGTTATAACCAGACACACTCTGTCAATGCCATGAACTGGGATCAAGAGTCACCTGCCCAAGCTCGACATATCATTTTGCAGCATCTTCGTGAAGTCAATTGTTAATCAGCACAATAAAATGTCATTTCTTTTCGATCTAGTGAATTTTATCCCAATATAAGTGATAAGTATATCTAAGCAGGTTGTGTTGTTTATTCTCCCCACTTATTAAAGTCAGGAACCGCTACTGCTTTCCACCCCTTATTTTGCTCAGGGTAGACAAGGCAGACCCACACACACTGTTCCCAGATCATCATACAGCACAGTGCTTTCTAATGTCGGAAACCTTTGGCAGCAAACTATAAAAGCTGATTGACTTTTTTCATATTTAATGAAGCTGCCCTTGATGCTTAACATGCTTTATATACTTCCAATTAACGTGATTACATCTAGATGGGGTGTCTATACAACACGGGCAAATGTAATTGAAACTTTAAATAAGTTAAAATTGAATAAGTATTATTGGAAAAGACCGGTTTGGTTACCAGAAAGAGGTGAGGCAAATGCCAGGAAGTCAACAGGTATCAGTGCCCCCAGTGTGCAGAATCTGGTTAACCGGAAAGTAAGCATTGGACTGTGTCTTGTAGCAGTTTGGGACTATCCATATATTTCTGATTAGAGTGACCAACAAACTTTTGAACTATGTTCATCATAAATCCACCACTGTCTAGAGGAAACCATCTACCATTCCTTTTGATATAATTTAAGGGAAGTCCCTTATTTGCTTGTAAAACCATGCAAAACATTTGCTATATCACATTTTTATGTGTTAACAGTGTTAGACAAACATGTACAAATACTTTATGAATAAAAATCCTATTGGAGATAGCTCTGTCTGATTGTGAGTATCTGTCTACTTCCGGTACCTCTCTACCTGTAGATCCTTCAAGACATACTGACTCTGGCAGTGCAGAAGCCCTGCTTCTATAAATATGTGTGTCTGGAAATGTAAGGTTGGCAGGGATGGGGTTAAATCTGTCCCTTCTAGCAATCACAGGTGTGGCCATTACCCAATTGGGTAAATCATGCTAACTGGGGAGTGGCCACATGTATAAAACGATCCAGAAGTTTTTGTTTGTGAGTGGTGAGATTTTTATTTTTATTTTTTTTTTGTAGTGTTTTGAAACAGTCGTGAAAGTGAATGCCCAGCCTGCATTTTGTTTTGTTTGAATCTTTGTTTTGACCCTCATGCCATGTTTATTTGTTACGGTGTTTTGTTTATTTGTTGTTTAATAAAGCGCGTAACAGCGCTTAACTGTAGCGTCTGTCTCAGAGTCCTTTAATTCCTGAGAGTAGCCAGCTTGAACCATAACACTAACCTGTCACACTGGCCAAGCACTGGGTTAGCTGAAATGTAATTTTATGTATGTATATATTCACAATTAAAAGTGTATGTTTATTTTCAGAAACCATTTCAAGGTGATTAACTGACAAGTATGTTCTTAGTGTCTATGCTGACACACTCTGCTCATCCGGTTCCTCCCCTGATAAATTAACGGTTTAGTGTTACCTGATAGGCTGTTCCGTACAATAGCATCTAAGTAGTCGTATTTTTACAGTCTGGGGTTGCAGACATTGTGTTATGGTCTGTATTTTTTTGTCCAATAACCCTGTACTTCTTATAGCTTATTGTTGCCAGTTTACTTTCCGCTTCATAAATTATAACCTGCATTAACAGTAACCCAGGTCTAACGCATTGAACTGCATTGACTGAGTTAACTTTACTTTATCAGTAGCACTGGAGAGGCTGTGGGCTGTAACATTACCATAACAGCATGAGAAGGTTCCCATTGTTTATATGCAGTCTCACAATTAAAAAGTATACCTTTATTGGATTGTCTATATTGTAAAACAGTCGTCTTTTTTTTTTTTTTTTGTTTTTTTGCTGGTTGCTTTTTAATGTTAAAATGGTCAAAATAGATTAAAATACACTGTACACCAAAGTCAAACTCATGATGCACAATCTTAATTAAGTTTATCATTGATGGTTTCCAAGTGTAAACCCTGCAAAAATTGCTTCATGTTAAAGACACAATTCTGAGCTGCATGCACATATAATAAGGTAGTGTATATAAAGATAACATAAGAGTTTGAACGCTCAAGTCTGCAGGCTTATTGCCAACTCTTTAATTTGACTGAGTTATATACAAATGACCATAAGAGGGACTGAAATTACAACCTGTATAAAATACATACCAGGATCTTTAACACAAGATGCTACGGTATGTGTCTGAAGCATTGCCACTTTTATGATAAAAAAGGCACCACATTCCAGTCTCCTAAACTTATTGCCTAGGCCTGGATGTCAATTCATTTTTATAGATGTACTGTAGATATCGATATGGGTATTGGTAGATTGATGGATATTTTAAAAATAGGTGCTTGCTTTAGTTAAGAGTTTAGTGTGACAAAAAAAAAAAAGGTACACATTTTAATTGTTTTAATTCATTCTATGTCAACATAAGGAAGCAGTTTCCAGTGGTCAGGTGCAATCTTGTGTCTGTCAGTTTTAATTTTTGCTTCCAATGAAGTAATCATCATTTCACAATACTTCAATCCTGTGAACTGCTTTCGTCCAACCCTTTTAGCCTTTGCATCTTTATGCATTGCCTGTTTTGCCTGTTTTGTGCCAGTGATTAAACTAAACTATTCTATCCTGTGTTCCTTGTTTCCTTCTTGGGGGCATTTTGCCACGTTTACACACCCACAAAAGTACCTAAATCATCGAGAAGACTGACTGACTAGTTCACATACCATGGGACATTTTTAGTACCACTACTGCTGTGAATTGTACTAAAGAAACATTCACAGTTGCACAACAATATTTAAGTATTTATTTTAGTTGAATTCCCTACAGTACTGTTTTACCCAAAACTACAACAGGTCACATGCTTATTAAAATAGCATAACATGTGATATGTTTTTTTCCTAAAGGCCTGATATGTCATTTTTCTATATTTGCTGAAGATTTATTTTTTTCCCCTCTGGTTTTTAAAAGCTGGAACCGTTGTATTATTTAATGAGACTGAACACATAGTACAGTGAGACTGAACACATAGTACAGTGTTCCTAGAAATACTCTATAGAATGGTGCATTATATATTGAATCAATCAATACATTCCTTTATTTAAATGAGTAAAAGAAACAGTTGAGAACAACTCATTTACAGTGGTGACCCAGCCAAGAAAGGTCAAACTGCAGCAAAGACCAGTTATATAAGTAGCATCCATCATAAAAAAAGTGATGCAACAGACTAATGCAGTACATTCAATAAATTACAATACATCACCAAAATAAGTAAAATAAACCAATACAATACAGTCTGTTCGATGCAGATTTAACAGTTACAAGTCTCAAGTCAGTAGCGAATCCAGTTTATGACTACAAGTTTAACAGAAATCAGATTGGTCAATTTCAAATCCCTGTATAAAACATTCCAGCTGTCTGCTGCTGCAAATTCAAATGTGTCTACCAAAGTATATGAAACCCTCGGAACTGCCAATTGTATAAACGCATCAGATCTAAGCCAACAGTTTGAACATTCTGGAGATATGCTGGAACCAGCTGTTGTTCTAGAAACAAGCATACACCATTGTTTAAGACACCTGTTACTCAAAGGAGGCCAATTCAGGAGCCGGTACAGGTCACAATGATGAGTTTGATACACTGCTCCGGTTACAAATCTATTTGCTAAATGTGCCAACTTCTTCAATAAAGTGTAATGTACTACCCAACACTAATAAGGATGGTATTATTGGTGCCAGAGAAATAATCTGAGATAGAAACAAAAAGGATATTCAACAACATGTTAATACCAGCAGTGGGTATGACTCGCATTCTGAATCATACCCTGTATTAACAGAGTTGTACAGATATACAGTGCTAGCTTAATGGTATTGTTAAAAATACACATACCTTTGAAACCTCTTTTATAATTATCGTTAAGGCAAATGCCTAGATCAGCAGTTCTGATACAGTATTGCAGTAACCATACATGCTCCTTAGGGATGCAGTGCCTCCTCAAAATTTCAGTGATTTATTTTTTATTTATTTATTTTTTAATTAAAGTGTCACAGGTAAAGTGTCGTATTTCGCGGAATGTGTTCTGCTGAACTATTTTATAAATCGTGTACAGATTATTACAGTTTTTTAAAACAGTAATGGAGAGAGAAATGCACTGACATCATCAAAATGAACGTCAAAGTTATTCAAGCACTCTACAATAGCATGTGAAACAGTGTTGTGATTAACAGCCTGTAAAGTGGATTTGCAAAGACAGCTTTCAGTTCTACGCAGGTGCATTTTCACCATAGGCATTGCAAAACTAGTACAATGTGTAACACATACTGATCTTTGGCATTATTCGACTCGTCAGTGACAATCTCCTGCTTGTGATACTCAGCAACTTTAGATAAGTATTCACATCTCAGTTGGGCTGGTGAAGGAATCGCTCCATCATTTGTTACTCAGTCTGAAGAATTTACGTAACTTTTGGTTTCTGCCTTTCTCTTTCTGTGAATACTTATCTCTAAATGCTTGTCAACAGACAAATTTTGATAGTAATCTACAGTAACGTTGCAGGACGTAAAGAAGAGCTTAACTCCATGGCTGTGTAAAACTCCTGCTGGATATTGCTTTACACGATCTGCAGACACATTTTTTGCTTTTTTTTTTATTGACATTTGTTTTCTTTATTTACAGTGTGTAGTATTTTAATTTCCTGTCTAGATTGCATATAGTCACATGACAATCACTGCACAGCACTATGTGCATGGCAACTAGTACACGCAAACATACAGCAGAACTGCACAGTTTAGTTAATGTACTTTTTTTTTAATGAAATAATTGGGCTAATTTCATGATTTCTGTGCAGTCTGTGAAATTGTGATTTACACAAGGTTATAATTATAACCTCTGAGAAATGTTTCCTGCTGGGTACTTGGTATCCTGGGCCCAGGACATTCACCAAGCCTCTGAAGCTGCAG